>NC_046172.1:56115001-56130001 GCF_011064425.1 Rattus rattus
TAGTGTGCTTCGTTCGGTTACGTATTGCTCAGGTGGGACAGTCTTTAGATGGCCTTTCTCTCTGTCTCTGCTCCACACTTTGAGAATTTTTCCCCCTTCTAAAATGTACTGATGCATCCGCATTTATGTCTTCTTTCTTGAGCTTCATATGGTCTGTGAATTATATCTTGGTATTCGAAGCATTTGGGCTAATATCCATTTATCAGTAAGGATATACCATGTGTATTCTTTTGTGACTGTGTTACCTCACTCAGGATGATATTTTCCAGTTCAATCCATTTGCCTATGAATTTCATCAAGTCATTGTTTTTAATGCCTGAATAGGACTCCACTGAGTAAATGTACAACATTTTCTGTATCAATTCCTCCATTGAGGAGCATCTGGGTTCTTTCCACCTTCTGGCTAAATAAGGCGTATGAACACTTATGGAGCATTCACCAGAATGATTTCCGGGTGGCAAGAACCATGCAATCCCAGAAACTCTGGAGGTATTTCTTTGCTCCACATCTGGACCCAGCATCTATTGCTCACTGAAATTTTTTATATTAGTCAGCCATTCTGACTGGTGTGAGGTAGAATCTCAGGGCTATTTTTGATTTGAATTTCCCTGATGACTTGGGATATTGAACATTTATTTTTTATTTGCATTTCAAATATTATCTTTCCTGTTTCCCAGTATCCGTCCATAAGGCCCCCATCCCATCCCTCCTTCTTCCTATGAGGTGTATCCACTCCCAGTCACCACCCTCCCAACTCACCCTGACATTCCCCATACTGGGTATGCTCAGCCTTGCAGGACTAAGGGCTTTTCCTCCCATTGGTGCCCAACTTAATGCCATCCTGTACTACATATGCAGCTGGAGCATGGACTGTTCATGTGTACCCTTTTGGGTAGTGGGGTTTGTTCTGGGAGCTCTGTTGGTTGTTTTATGGGGTTGCAAGCTCCTTGGCTCCCTTCAATCCTTTGGCTACTCAATGGGGAGCCTGTTCTCCAGTTCAAGGTTTGCTGCTGCTTGTTCCCCTCCTTATTTGTCACACCTCAGGCTGAGCCTCTCAGGAACATATATTGGACCTGTCAGCATACTTTTTGGCATCAGCATGTGTCTGGTTGGTGGTTATATATATATATATATATATATATATATATATATATATATATATATATAGGCTGGGATCCCAGAGTTTTGGGTCCTGAATGGTTATTCCTTCCAGTCTAGCCAAGCTTTGTCTCCATATCTCCTCTATGGTGTTTTTGTTCCCCACTGAAGGACTGAACCATCTGTACTTGGTCATCTTATGGTTCTATCTGTGGTCTATGGATTATATCTTGGGTAATTTGAGCTTTTGGGCTAATATCCACTTATACAGTGAGTGCCATACCATGTGTACGGGTTTGTGTGTGTGTGTGTGTGTGTGTGTGTGTGTGTGTGTGTGTGTGTGTGTGTGTACATGTGTGTGTGTGTAGAGAGAGAGAGAGAGAGAGACAGAGAGAGAGAGAGAGATTGGCTATCTCTACTCAGATGACATTTTCTAGTTCCATCCATTCGCATAAGAATTTGTCTGAAGTCTGTAATCCCACCAACAATGGAGGAGTGTTTGTCTTTCTCCACATCCTCGCGAGCATTTGCTGTCACCTGAGTTTTTGATCTTAGCATTCTCACTGGTGTGAGGTGAAATCTCAGGGTTGTTTTGATTTGCATTTCCTGATGACTAAAGATGTTGTACACTTTCTTCCCAGGTGTTTTCAGCTCATGCATGAGCATTCCTCGCTGTGAATTGGTTTAGCTCTTGAACGCTCCCATGTCTGTCATAGGGTTGTTGTCTCGCGGTCCTAAACTTCTTTGAGTTCTTTGTATGTTTTGGATATGAGGCCTCTATCTGTTGTAGATTGGTAGAGATCTTTCCCCAATCTGTTGGTTTGTCGCTGTCCTAACCTGACAGTGTCCTTGCTCTTTTACAGAAGTTTCTAAGTTTTGCAGTTTTATGAGCTCCCATTTTGTGGGATTCTTGATCTGTAGATGTCTTTTGGCCATTGGTGTTTTGTCTCGTGAAATCCAGTGCCCATGTGTTCCAGATGCATCCCTAGTCTTTCTATTAGTTTGGAGGTGTGTCTACCTGGTTTGATGTGCAGGGGTCCTGGATCCACTTGGACTTAAGAGCTTTGTACAGGGTGATACTTGCGATGGTCACCTGTACCTTCTACATGTTGACTCTCTCCAGTTGAACTACAGCACCATTTGCTGAAAATGTTATCTTTTTCTCCATTGGATGGTTTTACGGCTCCTTGTCAGAAAATCATGTGACCATAGGTGTGGGTTCATTTCAGGTCTTCAATTCTGGCTCCATTGGTCTATCTGTCTGTCTCTGGCCTGCCATACGGTTTTATCTTGCTCTATTATTGCTGGCAGGTTCAGGGATGGTGATTCCACACAGAATTAACTTTTTATTGTTGAGGATGGTTTAGCTATCCTGGGTTTTTGTTGAATGATTTCGTTGTTCTGTCTAACTCTTTTGAAGAATTAGGGTTGGTGGTGCGAGTGGGGATTGCATTGAATCATGGTGCTTTTTGGTAAAATGACTTTTTACTATATTACAGTCACTGCCAATCCATGAGCATGGGGTCTCCTTCTGGGTCTTCTTCAATTTCTTTCTTCAGTGTCTTGAAGTTCTTGTGTACAGATCTTTTTTACGCACTTCCAGTCTGGGGTTCCTCAGAAAATTGGACATTAAACTTTAACACACAGGGATCCAGCTATGCTCCTCTCTTGAACATACCCAAAAGATTTTAACATATAAAAAGACAAGTGCTCCACTATATTTCATGGCAGCCTTATTTGTAATAGCCAGAAGCTGGAAAGAACAGATTGCCCTTCAACAGAGGAATGGATACAGAAAATGTGGGTACATCTACAATGGAATATTACTCAGCTATCAAAAACCAGCGAGTTTTACGAAATTTGTAGGCAAATGGTTGGAACTGGAAAATATCATCCTGAGTGAGGTAACCCAATCACAGAAAAGACATTATGGTATGCACTCATTGATAAGTGGCTATTAGCCAAACCTGAATTACCTAGATGCCTACAAACAAAAAACTCAAGACGGATGATCAAAATGTGAATGCTTCACTCCTTCTTCCTAAAAGAACAAGAATACCCTTGGCCAGGGAAGAGAGGCAAAATTAAAACAGAGACTGAAGGGACACCCATTCAGAGCCTGCCCCACATGTGGCCCATATATATACAGCCACCCAATTAGACAAGATGGATGAAGCAAAGAAGTGCAGAAGTGTAGATCGCTCCTGAGAGACACAGCCAGAATACAGCAAATACAGAGGCGAATGCCAGCAGCAAACCACTGAACTGAGTATAGGACCCCCGTTGAAGGAATCAGAGAAAGAACTGGAAGAGCTTGAAGGGGCTCGAGACCCCATATGTACAACAATGCCAAGCAACCAGAGCTTCCAGGCACTAAGCCACTACCTAAAAGACTATACATGGACTGACCCTGGACTCTGACCTCATAGGTAGCAATGAATATCCTAGTAAGAGCACCAGTGGAAGGGGAAGCCCTGGGTCCTGCTAATACTAACCCCCAGTGAACTAGACTGTTGGGGAGGGGCAGCAATGGGGAGGTGGGGGGGGAACACACCCATAAGGAGGGGGGAGGGGGGATGTTTTCCGAAACGGAAAGGGAATAACACTCAAAATGTATATAAGAAATATTCAAGTTAATAAAATAAAATAAAAAAAAGAATTTCATGAAGTCATTGTTTTTGATAGCTGAGTAGTACTCCATTCTGTAAATGTATCACATTTTCTGTATCCATTCCTCTGTTGAAGGACATCTCGGTTCTTTCCAGCTTCTGACTATTATAAATGAGCATGCTATGAATATAGTGGAACAAGTGTCCTTGTTATATGTTGGAGCATCACTTGGGTATATACCCAGGAGTGGGTATAGTTGGGTCCTCAGGTAGCACTATATCCAATTTTCTGAAGATTCTCCACAGAGATTTCCAGAGTGGAAGCACCAGTTTGCAACCCCACCAACAATGGAGGAGTGTTCCTCTTTCTCCACATCCTTGCCAGCATCTGCTGTTACCTGAAATGTTTTATCTTAGCCATTCTGACTTGTATGAGGTGGAATCTCAGGGTTGTCTTGAATTGCATTTCCCTGTTGACTAAGTTTGTTGAATATTTCTTTAGGTACTTCTCAGCTGTTGGATATTCCTCAGCTGAGAATTCTTTGTTTAGCTCTGTACCCAATTTTTAATAGGGTTATTTGACTCTCTGGAATGTAGCTTCTTGAATCCTTTTTATATATTTTATGTTAGCTCTCTATTAGATGTAGTATTGGTAAAGATCTCACCCAAATCTGTTGCTTGTTGTTTTGTCGTAATGACAGTGTCCTTTGCCTTACAGAACCTTTGAAATTTAAAAGTTACCATTTGTTGATTCTTCATCTTAGAGCAAATGCTATTGGTGTTCAAGGAGTTCAGGTAATTTTTCCCTGTGCCCATGAGTTTGAGGCACTTTCCCACATTCTCTTCTATTCATTTCAGTGTATCTGGTTTTATGTGGAGGTCCTTGATCCAGTTGAACTTGATCTTTGTACTGGGCAATAAGAATTGATCAATTTGCATTCTTCTACCTGCTGACCACCAGTTAAACCAGCACCATTTGTTGAAAATGCTTTCTTTTTTCCACTGTGTGGTTTTAGTTCCTTTGTCAAAGATCAAGTAATATAGGTGTGTGGGTTCATTCCTGGGTCTTTAATTCTATTCCACTTTTCTACCTGCCTGTCTCTGTACCAATACCATACAGTTTTTATCACTATTGCTCTGTAACACAGCTTGAGGTCAGGGATTGTGATTCCCCCAGAAGTTCTTTTATTGTTGAGGATAGTTTTGGCTATCCTGTGTTTTTTGCTTCTCCAAATGAATTTTAAAATTGCTCTTTCTAACTTTATGAAGAACTGAGTTGGATTTTTGATGGGAACTGCATTGAATCTGCAGACTGTTTTTGGCAAGAAGGCCATTTTTACTATAATAATACTGTCAACCCATGAGCATGGAAAATCTTTCCATCTTAAATCAGGATCAGATATACCAAATAAAGAGTCCCACAACCCCTACAAAAATAGAAGAAGTCATTAAAAGTCCCCCCCCAAAAAAGCCCAGGACTAGATGGATTTAGTGCAGAATTCTATCAGAATTTCAAGGAAGACCTTATACCAATGCTTTTCAAACTATTTCCCAAAATAGAATCAGAAGGAATTCATTCTATGAAGCCACATTTATGCTTATACCTAAACCACACAAAGACCCAAAAAAGAAAGAGAACTTCAGACCAATTTTCTTTATAAATATTGATATAAAAATACTCATAAAATTCTCACAAACCAAATCGAAGAACACATCAAAGTCATCAAAGTGATCATCCATCATGATCACGTTGTCTTTATCCCAGGGATACAGGGATGGTTCAATATACAGCAATTCATCAACATAATCTACTATATAAACAAATGCAAACAAAATAACTACATGGTCATCTCACTAGATGTAGAGAAAACATTTGACAATATTCAGTACCCCTTCATAGTAAAAGTCTTAGAAAAATCAGAAATTCAAGACCCATACCTAAACATAGTAGAAGCAATATACAGCAAACCAGCAGCAAACATCAAACTAAATGGAGAGAAACTTGAAGCAATCCCAATAAAATCAGGGACAAGACAAGGCTGCCCACACTCTCCCTCTATAAAATGGATGATAATCACTCATCCAATGTTATATGTAAAATACGTTATTTTCAATGTGCTCTTATGCCAATAGGTTTGTAGTGAATTATTACCAGTGGCTAAATGGCTGAGCTATGGACAAAGTTACCCGATTTTTTTTCTTTTTTCAGTTTTTTAATTTAATGCTTCAAACCTTAATTTTGGTTAAATGGAATATTTAAAACTCTTTGTCCTAGTGCCTACCCAATTACCTTGCACAAACAGAATTTCCACTTATATTTTGAACAAGCAAAATGTGAATGTGAATAAATGACATTAAATTCCATTGAAGGAAGACTGCCTAATAGAATAGAAAAATCTCTATCTACAGTTAGCAGATGGATCTGATTGTGTTAAGTATTTTAAAAGATGTAAAAAGAAAGTATCACTCAAATTAACTGTGCTTCAGAAATCTATAAAGCTTCCCCGAAAACTCAGTTTTTGAACTGCATTGTAAAAGATAAGTTACATTTGATCATCAAGTAAAAGATAACTGAATTGTCTGAAAAAGAGAAGAGCACAACACTCATCAGGCCATAGAAGGAAAAGGAATATGATGTAGATGAAAACAGAAATAAGTAGACATGACTATACTTTTACGGTTAGGCTATAGGACTTGGATTTGAACCTGAAAGCCAGAGAGTTAAGGATCAGCAGTCCACAAACTGACTTTTGTCTGCAGGTAGGGTTACCTTTCATAGCCTTAGCCTAAACGTTGTTTATGAACCATCAATAGTATCCAAAAATTTTAAAAATCAAGAGATATCATAGTAAAATATGGAATGATGTTGTTCTTAAAAATAATAGAACATCTGAAACTTCTGAAGTCACATTTCTGTCTGACAATAAACAGAACTGAATAGTGTCTGCACACTTCAGATGTATCTGCTCCCTAACCAACCACAGTCTCTACCTTCTATAATATTGGACTCTGATACCTGGTTTTCTTTGCTAATTTTTGTTTAGAAGAACATCAAATGCTTAATTTAAATAACTAAAGATTATGTAGAGGAGACATTATGTGATCAAATTTGTCTTTTTGGAAAAAAATATTCTTTGATTCTAGTTGACTACTATACCCAGCAAAACTCTCAATTACCATAGAGGGAGAAATTAAGATATTCCATGACGAAGCCAAATTTAAACAATATCTCTCCACAAATCCAGCCCTAGAGAGGATAATAGAAGGAAACCTCCAACACAAGGAGGGAAACTACACCTAAGAATAAGCAAGAAACTAATCTTCTCAGCAACAAAACAAAGAGAAGTAAAGTGCACAAACATAACCTCACATCCAAATATGAATATAACAGGAAGCATTAATCACTACTCCTTAACATCTCTCAACATCAATGGTCTCAAATCCCCAATAAAAAGATATAGACTAACAGGCTGGATATGTAAACAGAATCCAGAATTTTGCTGCATACAGGAAACATAACTTAGTGACAAAGAAAGATACTGCCTCAAAGTAAAAGACTGCTAAAAAATATTATAGGCTAATGGTCCCAAGAAACAAGCTGGAGTAGCAATTCTAGTATCAAATAAAATAGACATTCAACCAAAAGTTTTCTAAAAAGATGGGGAAGGACACTACATACTCAGCAAAGGAAAAAGCCACCAAGAGGAACTTTCACTTCTAAATAGCTATGCCCCAAATGCAAGGACACCCCCATTTGTAAAAGAGAAATTACTGAAGCTTTTTGTAAAAGTAACATTATTGAAGCTCAAAGCACACATTGAACCTCTCACAATAATAGTGGGAGACTTCAACACCCCACTCTCACCAATAGACAGATCATGGAAATAGAAACTAAACAGAGACACTGTGAAACTAATAGAAGTTATGAACCAAATGGACTTTACAGATATCTACAGAACCTTTCACCTTAAAACAAAAGAATATTCCTTTGTCTCAGCACCTCAGGGTACCATCTCCAAAACTTACCATATAATCAGTCACAAAACAGGTTTCAACCAATTCAAGAAGATTGAAATAATCTCAGGCATCCTATCAGATCACCATAGATGAAGGCTGGTCTTCAATAACAACAAAAACGACAGAAAGCCCCCACACACATGGAAGCTGAACAATGTTCTACTGAATGATAACTTGGTCAAGGAAGAAATAAAGAAAGAAATTAAAGATTGTTTTGAGTTTAACAAAGGCACAACATACCCAAACTTGTGGGACACAATGACAGCAGTGCTAAGAGGAAAGCATTGTTCTGAATGCTTCCATAAAGAAATTGGAGACAGGAGCTTGGAACCAAAAAAATGCTTAGAGAGGATTGGAGCTCTCAGAAGACATAATATAAGAGATAGGCTCTAATATTGATCAATAGGAAAAAATATAGAGAAAATATTCTCGTGTTGCTTTATTTGTAGACAAAATGATAGTTGGACCTTACATCTAGAGAGGGTTTGATTTTAAGCACTGTTTTTATAAGTTTAAATCCTCATCTCCAGTTCAACTCAAATATAGTTATTTAACTGGCTTTCACGCTCCTTCTCAGACTATGGACAAGTTCATCAAAGGCAGAATCCACACTATCCTATTCATTAGTGAGCCCCAAGTGCCTAGTAATGAGCCTGACAAATAAGAAGTGTACAATAAATAGTTGTTAAGTGCATGACTAGATGGAGTCTCTATTTGTAACTTGATTTTGAAAAAGAAGTTATTTGTTCGTTTGTTTGGTTGGCTGATTGGTTATTGTTTTTCTCCAAACCAAACTCCAAGTTTTGGAATAGAATATTAGATATGTGGAAAATAATTTATTTATTCATTTAGCATATATTTATTACAAACTCTTATTCTAATATGAATTATGGCTCACTCAAAAAAGCTCATGAAAAAGCTAAAGCTGTATTCATAAGTTTCCAATGGGAATGAGGAAGGCATCTTGAAATAAACTAGTCTAGATGTGCTAAACTCTGCTGAAGCATTTGTCTACATTTCATCTGTGTAATGTAGCATATAGGATGTTGCATTTATTTTTTTATTCTTCTCTCATACATTACATTTTGACTGCAATTCTTCCTCCTTCCAATCCTCCACCCCCATCATCTCCCTCTCCCCCAGATCTGGTCTACAAGTATAGCATAATATCATTAAGAAATATTTTATTGACTTTTGACAATAAAAAGATGTTACATTTAAAGGAGTGATGAAGTTTAAAGTTGGTCCAATGTTTGAGCTATGAAATCTTTCTTTTTGCTTATTTTTAAATTTGTTTCTTTTTGTTATGCTACTGTCTGATGTGGGTAGGCAAACATGCAATGTTGCAAATGCAGAGGTCAGGGTTTTTTTTTTCCACATCAGATGGTCCTACTTGTAAGGCCAGGCTGTTTAAACGCCGGGCAATATTGATGGTACTTTTCTTTCCTTTAGTCAGGCTTATCACCGTAATCATAGGTGTAAAAAATAATCATAGGAAAGAAAATCAGTTTTGAAGCTCTTGCACTTTTACCAAAAACTAGAGTATAAACTTGAGACTAAAAATGGCATCCTTTCTGAAGGTATCAGTGTCATTATAAAGAAGTCAAGTATTATGTTTTGAAATCTTAAGGAAATGCCTAATGTTATTAGTGGACTTGATCAAGCTACACCTATCACAGGCTTGATAGTATGAAAGAGTAAACTCATTTTTGAGTCATTTTAAGGGTGTGACAACAGCTCTACAACACACTGAATCCTAGTAATTTGTTTTCTCAGGAATTGCTCCACCATGCTCAGCTGCCTGGAAACTCAAAGGCTATTAGAGCTATGCTTGAAGGGCACTGGGTAGGTAATCTTTAAACCAACAGAAGCAAGCCTGCTCTTCTCCTCCATGTACTGGTGAATTTGCAGGTAGTTCGAATACAAAGAGTCACAAGATCGTGGATGCATCCACTCTGCTATCCAGATCAAACTTCTTGGGTATAACTTGTGATAGGATTTGGATCTCTGCATGCATCCCCTGCAGATGTTTGTAATGATGTAATAGTAGCATCCATGAGGTAATGGAGATGCTAGGAATACAGAACGTCTGTCAGGGAAAGTTGTATCACACACTTACAGCCAGGCCAGTGGGTTGTTCGTGTGGTTTGCAACTGTAATGAAATACAGGTGTTAGACTCCCATGGCCTTTACATATCACCTGATGCCCCCACATGCCTCATAGGTTTGCCTGCTGAGGTCTTCTCTTATAATCTGATCCATTCTTTCTGACGCTCTATTCCTTCCTAATGGAACTCTTGTTCTATGCCTCTGTACAATGGGGGCTATTTATTATTTTTAAATTTCTGGAGATTTACAGCTACATTTTTGCCTTGAGTCCTAAAGTCAATTTTGAATATCAACTTTTAAATACTGCTGAAACAAGAAAACTATGGGGACTATGAGAGGTGAATTGAATGCCTTTTCATTGTGAGCTAGGAATGAATCTGTTTGATGCAATGGCAATTTGAATGAGAATGGCCCTGATATGCTGATGTACTTGAATAGTGGTCCCTAGTTGGTGAAACTCTTTGTGAAGGATTAGGACATAAGGACTTGTTGAGGGTGCTATGTCACTGGGGGTAGGCAGGTTTAAGATTTCAAAAAGTACCAGCTTTTCCCAATCTCTCTCTCTCTCTCTCTCTCTCTCTCTCTCTCTCTCTCTCTCTCTCTCTCTCTCTCTCTGTGTGTGTGTGTGTGTGTGTCTGTCCCTGCCTGTGTCGCTGTCTCTTTCTCTCCATTATGGTTGTGTCTGTCAGCACTGAACCAATGACATACCTGTCTACATACTGACATGTGTCTTACCATGATGGTTATGAACCCTTCTTAATGGTATTATAAAGAAAGATATTCTTTATGGAAAACTAAATAAATAAAAGTAGATGAAACACTGAAATAATATATGTTCAACAAAAATACACAAATAGTATATTTGTGATCTTGAGTTAGAAAAGTATTTATTTGATCTTGATACAAAACCACAACTCAAAAGTGGGTAAATAGATAAGTGAATTTTCATCATAATTTAAACTGTTCAGTCTTCAAGAAAAACCGTTTTTCTAATTTCTTATGATTTTTTTATTGAGAGAGAGAGAGAGAGAGAGAGAGAGAGAGAGGAAGTTGAGTTGGTGGGGGAGGATCTATACAAGGGAAAAAGATATGATAAAATAAAATACAAGAAAAATAATTAAACAAAAAGACACCTGCTTTTAAAAACACTAAAAATAAAACTGCCATGCAATCCAGTTATACCACCCCCTTCCCTCGCCCCCCTCTCTCTCTGTGGGGGAGGGGTGTGGGGTGTGTGGGGTGTGTGAGTGTGTGTGTGTGTGTGTGTGTTTAAAAATACAGATCACAAAAGAGATATGTACACTTTCATTGTCATTGTGCCACTGTAGGCAAGATATAGAATCAGCCTAGGTTTCCTTCAACAGATTGATAAATAAAAGAAATAGAGTATAAATACAAAGTGGAGTTTTATTTGGTCATAAAGAAAAGTGAAATTATACCATTTGAAGTACAAGAGGTGGAAATGGAGATTACCATGTGATCAAATAAACCTAACTTAAAAAGAGATATCAAAGTTTTTTTTTTTCTTATATACAGAAGCTTGAAGAAAACCTCACAAAATTAGAAGGGGGAACTGTTTGGGAAGAACAGTGGTGGAATTAGTGGTGATAGAAAAGAAAAAGAAAATAGTGGGGGATAGAATATATTTAAAATCATGATATATATATAAAGGTGGAAAATGTCAGAATGGGATTCATCATTTTATAAAATTAATAGGCACTAATGATAGCATATATCCAAGGAATATGTAAGAAGAAAAGGGAACTATTTTGGAAAAGGAAGGGGACTACTAGAAACAAAGTAAGATAGGAAAATGGGGGGAGGTAGATTACCAAAATCTATAACATACATATAAATGAAAATGCTATAAAATACACTTTTATACACTGACTACATACTAATAAAATATTAGAAAGAAATCATTGATAAGACAATAAAAACAAACTATAGAATAAGAAAAACATTGTTAAATCTTATATCTTATATCTAATATAATACTTGTTTTCAGAGTGCCTAATGTTTTAAAATTTCTTAAATAAAGTATTAAATAGCTGTATTTTAAAATGAGGAAAATCATAAATATAAAGAGAAACAGACAGAAGATAATCAAACACAAAATAAGCAGTGTAAGAATCTTTGCCATCAAGCCACCAGAAAGTCCCGGATGCTAGGAAAGCAGGAGGCTCCCAGGGCCCAACCCGGATGACATTAGCTGAAACACCCAATAAAGGGAGAAGAAAACTTATAGAGATCATATACAAAGGCTAGGCATGGTCCCCCGTTGAGGAATGAGGTCACCCACCCAACTCAAAAATATTAACCCAGATTTGCTTCTGTTTAAAGGAAACACAGCGACAAAGAGTGGAGCAGAGAGACTGAAGGAAAAGCCATCCAGATACTGCCCTACCTGGGGATCTGTCCCATATGTAGGCACCAAACCCACACACTATTGCTGATGCCAAGAAGTGCATGCTGACAGGAGCCTGATATTGCTGTCTCCTGAGAGGCTCTGCCAAAGCATGGCCAATATAGATGCTTGCAGACTGAGCATGGGGGCCCCAATGGAGGAGTTAGAGGAAGGACTGGAGGAGCTGAAGGGGTTTGTAACCCCATAAGAAGAGCAACAATATCAACCAACCGGACCCCCAAAACTCCCAGGGACTAAACCACCAACCAGAAAGTACACACGGAGGGACTCATGGCTCCAGCCACACATGTAGCAAAGGATGCCATTGTCTAGCATCAATAGGAGAAAAAGCCTTTGGTCCTGTAAAGGGTCGTTTCCCATTACAGGGGAAAGCTAGGGAGGTGAGGCGGGAGTCATGAGTGAGGGAGCACCCTCATAGAGGCAGGGGGTATGTGGTAGGGGATAGGGGGTTTCCAGAGGGGAAACCAGAAAGAGGAATAACAACTGAAAAGAATAACTGTAAGTAAATAAAATAACTAATAAAAATTTTAAAAAAGAATCTTTGCCATCTAGCCATGTCACAAAAGATTAATATCCAGAATATACAAAGAACTTAAAAACAAATAACCAAGAAAGCAAATGACCCATTTAAAATAATGGGCTACAGAACTGAATAGGGAGTTCTTAAAAGAAAAAAATACAAATGGCTAATAAATATCTTTAAACAGATTTAATATACTTAGCAATTAGGAAAATGCAAATTAATTAGTAATCTCCTCTTACTCTCATCAAAATTGCCAATATCAAGGAAACAATTGACAACAATGCTGGCTGGCAAGGATGCAGCAAACAGTGGCCCCTTAATCATGGTTAGAATCACAAACTGTTACAGCCATTATTAAAGTCAGTGTGGAGAATTTTCAAGAAGCTAAAGTATATCTTCTATGTGTTCCAGCCAAACAAATCCTTAAAATAAGCCCAAAAGACTCAATATCTTACTCCACAAATATTTGGTCAACCATGTTCATTGATGCTATCTCACAATAGATCTTTTGTTAGAAACGAGAAACAACTAAATATCTTTCAATCTCCTGATGAATGGATAATGAATATGTCAAAGTGCTTACACAATGGAATCCTATTTGATGTTTAAAGAAACATGAAATCATGAAATTTTCAGGTAGATGGATGGACCTAGAAAAGTATTAAGTAATATAGCCAAAATCTAGAAAGACAAATGTTGCATGCTCTCTCTTATCGATGGTTCCTAGCTCTCAATCTTTAGATGTGAGTACATAACTTGGAATATCGCCAGAAATTAGGAATGGACCATAATGGTAACTCTAGAGCAGTGATTCTCAATTTCCCTAATGCTGCAACCCTTTAATACAGTTCTTTGTCTTATGTTGACCCCAACCATAAATTTATTTTCATTTTACTTAATAAGTATAATTTTGTTACTGTTATGAATCATAATGTAATTTAGGGGGATAGAGATTTGTCAAAGTGATAATGCCCACAGATTGAGAAACACTGCTCTAGAGAGAGAAAGAGGGAAATTAGGACATGGTGCTATGAAATGGAAAGTGTGGGAAATGGGGAGGGAATTAACTGGAGAGAGAGAGAGTAATACAAAGAGAGAGGAAGAGGGGGGAAAAATAACCCTGAAGACGTTTGAAAAGTCCATAGGAAATTTTATTTAATGTTTCCCTAAAATATAGATATAATATATGACACACTCTCTCTCTCCCTCCCTCTCTCTCTCTCTCTCTCTCTCTCTCTCTCTCTCTCTCTCTCTCTATCTATATATATATATACACACACATATATATACATATACATATGTATGTATGTTTGTATACATGTATGTATATAGACAGAAAGACAGGCAGGCAGAGAGGCAGATGATTTAAATGAAGTAATGATTTAAATGATTTAAATGAACCTCATTTGTGGTTATTATGCTTACTTCGAGAGATGTAGATTATCTTACAAAATTCCAAGTGCCAGGCATGGAACACCTTCCATTGAGTTGTTAGTAAGAATAGACCTCCCTAAAGCAATATATACCTACTGATGTTGTCCTTGATTACCTCCTAGAACTTGAGAGTAAGACCTTACTGCTGAGGACACCATACATTTCGGACATAGGACTTCAGGACTTAGAACTGACTTAGAAACCTTCCAACTGAGAAATAGCTTTCATAGTATCTGAAGATGCTCTCCAAGGGAGAAAAGCAACAAAACCAAATACTCTGTGAAGATTATTAACCACAACCAAGACCAGAATGGAAACAACATTGTGTTGCTGCAATAGTGGCAATTATATCTTGGGAGTAATAACACCTATCCAATTTGTCTTCAAGTCCACTCAGTAGTAGAAAAATTATTCTTTGTACTTAAAATATTGTCAACTACTCAGATAATAAAACAGATTACAACTGATCATAGGATGCTCAGCACTAAGTGATGTATCTACCACACAACCCTTACACCCAATGCTCGAAGAGCATCATGAAAGAAGAGAATGTCAAGGCAGGGAGGCAGGAAGGGGGTGGTGGTCTGGGAGGGGTAACACCCTTTTAGAAGAAGGGGGAGGGGATGGAATAGGGGGCTTATGGACAGGAAACTGGGAAAGGGAATAACATTTCAAATGTAAATAGAAAATATTCAATAAAAAAAGGAAAGAGAGATGGAAAGCTTGTAAGAGTCCAGGAACCAGGAACTATGGTTCAAAAAAGCTGTACACATGGAATTTTA
>NC_046172.1:56435001-56533498 GCF_011064425.1 Rattus rattus
TCGCATATGCTCCTCCTTTCTTTCTTTCATTTTCTTGGCATCTTTTAAAAAACTGTTGCTGCATGCCAGTTTAGAAAGGTTCTTAGTGTTATTTATCTTTCCCCATGCTATCTCTTCTACCCTAGGCTACCCTCAAACCAAATATTAACCTTTCCTGTTCCATTATTCCCTTTTAACCTTTCATATCGGTGTATTATATCTCCCTTCTCTCCAAAGTCCCTTTTCATGGATTCCTGGTAATTTTCTGATTTCTATGGGTATTTCAAATAAAACAAAAAAACGTTGTTGAAAAGGGGATAGAAAAACCATATGTACTAGAGGTTATATGGAAGGTCTTCTAGACACATAGCAGAAGAGTCAAAACTAACTAATATCCACCACAGATGAAAGAAAGAATATGACGGGTTGGGGATTTAGCTCCGTGGTAGAGCGCTTGCCTAGCAAGCACAAGGCCCTAGGTTCGGTCCCCAGCTCCAAAAAAAAAAAAAAAAAAAAGGAAAAAAAGAAGAAAGAATATGACATTTGTGTTTCTGAATCTGGGTCACTCAGAATGATTGTTTTCAATTCCATATAATTACTTGTAAATTTTATAGTTAAGATGAATGAGCAAGGATAGACAGGTTCTAGGTCCTAGGAGAAAACCTGCTACCATTACATTGATAAATGAACATAGTATTTACCTGACTTCTAATGGGTTACTGTCGTAACCACATAGATCAGTGCGTCTCTCAATACTCATCTCAGATTATATTTGCAGAATGTGATGGTTTAACATAGTGGCCCACAACAGGGTAAGGTGCAGAGAATAAGAGACCACAGACTGCTCAGCCCTAAAGGGAATATGTATACTGCGACCATACCTCCAAAGACTCATGAATCGTTATGAAAGAGGGGGGAAGGAAGACTGTCGGAATGAGAGGTTGATTATCACAAGACAAGGTCTTCTGGACACACCAGAGAAGCTACATACATGATTTCAACAGTAGTTGTGACAGTGTGTATAAAACCTGTACAAGCCTAAGTCAGACCATATCCCAGTCTAGAGGGAGGAATTTTGACATATAATCATAATCACACCACGAGGAGTAGAGCTATTGGCTGTTGGGAGATGGAGAGACATTTTTCTCTAAGCGTGTTGATCCCAATAAGTCTTCCACTCTGCAGTGGAAGACCGAACATCCAAGAATATTTTGGCAGCACAAATTGTTACTGAAAGATTTTTTTTAACTAGGGTAAAATTGGGTGGATAAGGAAATGGAGGTGGATCTGGAAATGGTTGGGGAGGCAGTTGATTAAACACATATTAAAAAACACATTTAAAACCTCAAAAATGAGAGAGAGAGAGAGAGAGAGAGAGAGGAAGAAGAAAATAGGGTCTGGGGTTTGTAGCTCAGGGTAGAGAGTCTTTCAAAGGAAGGAAGAGAGGACAGGAGTGAGTGAAGAAGTGAGTAAGAGAAAGAAAGATTATCTGTAATTATTCTGTGATTATTTTGAAAAATATAAATAAAACAAAAAATAAAACAAAACAAAAGAAGAAAAATGTACTTCCTGAGATAATTATTGTTAAACTTGAGCTATATACATCACTAAATATTGTTTTTTCCCATATCTCTTTATGACAACATGTTACATTCAGTTTCTATTTACAAAAAGACTCATACTTCCTAAGCAGATTTTTGGTTTTTGTTTCTTTTTGTTGTTTTGGTTTTGGCTTTGGTTGTTACAGTGTTTCAGGACTATTGTGCCCAGGTAGACCATGTACACTACTCTCCTTACATTGTGGGTTTAACAAACACAGAGACCTCATTCCCTGTTTAACATTCTAACTTTGTGTTTGGTTTTTCCCATGAAAGAAGTTGTAATTCTGAGGAAAAACTACTCCTTCCGTGTTTGACAATGGCACCACATACCTATCATCCTAGCACCCTGGAGCAAGAGGACTGAATTCAAACCCATCCTGGCCTACAAAACAAGACATCATTTCATAAAAAAACAAAAACAAACAAAACAACAACAACAACAACACAATTTTCCTGTCCATTTTTATTTCGCTTTCTGTATTAAACATACCAGGCTTTCTTCTACATCTAAAAAAGTACTTCTACGTTTACTTCTATATCCTCTACATTAAAAAGGAAAAAAAACCCTTCAAACTCAGTGGTAAATGATTAGCTTCTAATGTAAACACAAGAAGCTCTACTAACTTACTTTCGAGTGAGTGAAACTGGCATTTTAAAAGTTAAAATAATTTAAGATTCTGGAAATGTCCCAAAAAAAAAAAAAAAAAAACAAACAGCAAACCCAAACATAAAAACTTAAACAGGAAAGCAAAGTGTTTGTGGTACTTACTGATTTGTAAAGGATTGTTTTAAATTATTTGTGTATTTCTGAATGCGAGTGTGCATGTGAGTATAAGCACCCCAGAGGCTATAATAGATTCTGAGATCCGCAGGAGCTGGAGTAAAAGGTGGCTGTAAGTTACACAAAATGGTTGCAAGGATTGAGTCTTGGGTTTTCTATAAGAGCACGTGATGCTTTCTTCACTACTGGGTCATCTTTACAGCCTCTATTTGTTTCACATATACTGTATTTATTAATTTCCTGAGAATTTCATATATAAATATAATGGATTTTGATAATATTTGTCCCATATCTTTCCCTGTAATTCATTCCAGACTCACCTCCCATCCCTCTCTCAACTTCATATCTACTTTTAAAAAAAATGGTCCACTGAGACAAATTATGCTGCCCATATACATTCATGGATGTGCGGCCATTCATTGGAGTATTATCTCACCCAAAGTAGCCACACCTATATAAAAAACTGACTCTCCCTCTTCTAGTAGCCATCACTTGTTGATGTCTCCTTAGCTATGGGTAATGACTCATGAGGCCCTCCTCACTCCTTGCTAACAATGTGGACTGGCTTGATCTTCTGCAATTAAGCAACGTTTCTGTTAATTCATGAACGCAATGGTCTTGTGTTAAAAGACACTAATTAATTTCAATGCTCTTTGAACTCCGGCTCTTACAATTCCTTGGGCCCCTTTTATGCAGCATTCCTTATCATATATATGTATTTCCTATTCGTGGCCAAGCACTCTGTGTTAGTCAGGGTTTCTATTCCTGCACAAACATCATGACCAAGAAGCAAGTTGGGGAGCAAGCTTACATTTGCACATTGCTCTTCATCACCAAAGGAAGTCAGGACTGGAACTCAAGCAGGTCAGGAAGCAGGAGCTGACGCAGAGGCCATGGAGAGATGTTACTTACTGGCCTGCTCCCCTGGCTTGCTCAGCTAGCTCTCTTTATAGAACCCAAGACCACCAGCCTAGGGACGGCACCACCCACAATGGGCTGAGTCCTCTGCCCTTGATCACTAATTGAGAAAATGCCTTACAGCTGGGTCTCATGGAGGCATTTCCACAACTGAGGCTCCTTTCTCTGTGATAACTCCAGCTTGTGTCAAGTTGACACACAAAACCAGCCAGTACACACTCCATAGACACTTATTCTCTGCACCTTTACCAGTGGTAAGTTTCTGTGTTTACTACTATCCATGGGACAATTAAAATTCTTTGATGAAGTTTGAGAGCTTCACTAATTTACAGGTATAAAAATATATACTTAAGAGAGTATATAAATGTGGAGTTAGAGAGTATCTTGATACTATATCCATTTGGTAATAAAAAAAATAGTAATTTCACTCCTCAGGCCTATGAGCTCCCTAGCCAAGGGCTCTGGACCAGATTTAGATTTAAAGTATTAGACATGTGTTTCCTTCTGTGGAACAAGCCTTGCATTCAACCATGAGTCAGTTGGTCACCCTATACCATTTATGCAACTATTGCACCTACAAGCATATTTTTTTAAAATGGTCATTATTATACCTTGCTAGAGCTATTATACCTATTCAGAGCTAGGTAACACAGCCTAATAACTTACTCCCCCAGCACCCTGCCTAGCTTCTTCTGCTACTCTGAAACTTAGCTAGCAGGGAGGAATCTTTCCTATCAGTACCAAATTGATTTCTCTGTCCTCTGACCTTTGGTCAATAGGGACTTACTATTAACTTCTAGTGAACTCTAGTGAACAACTAAGAGCAAATACAACAGTTAGAATTGACTGGGATGCCAGCGAGCTCTGTTTCTCTCTTGGGATATCCAGGCACTGTTGCTCATTGGGCCAGACAAGAAGGAAGGAAACTTAGCTAGGCAGGTGGGTTCAGAAAGGATCTCCATAGCCATGAGTGCTGGAGAAAAAAAACCTTTTCCAGAGACAGTTTTTAATGAAACAACTCTCTTTATTGAGGGTGAACAAGGACTATATAAACCTTGGGGAGTGAGCAGGAGTTTGGGGGGGTTAATGTACATTATTGCCTGGTTCCAAGATACTGGGAATGCTTCATTTACATAAAGAGAAATTCTGGGTGCTTGCTGGCATATCCTTAGAGGAAGTTTAGCATGTAATCTGACCACCAAGCTACAAGGGTGGCAGAGGTTGTAGTCCTAAAGCACAGAAACATGAAATCCCAGAGCAGGGAGGAAGAAGTTCTACTCCTGCCTGTCTCTGGATGAGATTTTCGGGGTTTGGACACATCTTGACCTTACTCTTGCTCTGACCGATTCCCCCAGTCACATAGATTTACGCTCCATACTTGATGATCTCTGTCACACTATTGAAAGGTCGTACCACAAACCTGGCAATGAGCTTTTTATTTGAGACTCTATTATTCTAAGAAGAGTATTATCCCCAATGTTGAATAATTCCAATTCTTTTGTAAACACTCACAGATGTGGGTGTACATGTGTGTGCACACACTTGCGCTTGTCCTTCCTACATAGCCTTTCCAAACATGCTTATTGTGAGTTACCCTTTCCTCCCCCTCTTCTGCCCTATTCTACTCTTCCCCTATTTCTATTTAAGTGTTCCTCCCCCATTTCCCCCTCCCCCTATACATCTTCCATACACTACTATACCCTTCCCTTAAGATCCTTCTTCTGCAACAGTCACTTTCTAGTACCTTAGATTCTATAGACTTTCTAAATTTAACACTCAAATCTAGAGATTTGATAGTAGTATTTACCTATGTGTACTATAAGGCACTTGTCTTTGCTGTTCTGCGTTACCTCAACTAGTATATTTTTTCCCAGTTTACTTGCAAATTTCATCTTTTTAATAGATTGTCTTGGCTATGGTTAATACTGTTGTGACTATACACCATGACCAAAGAATCTTGGGAAGAAAAGAATTTATTTCACTTACCATTGTTAATTATCAAAGGATGTCAGGACAGGAACTCACTCAGGGCAGGAGTTGAGGCAGAGGGCATGGAGGGGTACTGCTTACTGACTTGTTCCTTATGAATTGCTCATTCTGTTTTCTTAAAGAAACCTGATCATCTGCCCAGGGATGGCCTCACCAACAGTGGGCTGAGTCCTTCTTAATTAATCACTAATTAAAATGTCATGTACATGCCTACTTCCCAATCTGGTGGAGACATTTTCTCAGTTGAGGTTCTTTTCCCCTTAGATGACAGTAGCTGGCGCCAAATTGATATAAAACTAGTGTACAGCTGAACAAATTCAATTATGTACAAATACAACATTTATTGTCCATTCTTCAGTTGATGTGCACCTAGGCTGTTTCCATTTCCTGAATATGGCTTATAGAGTGGTGATTGGGAATGAGCATGGATGCCTTCAGTAAGATATACAGTCCTTTAAATATATGCATGGAAGTGGTATAGCTAGGTCTTGTGAAAAATCTATTTCTAAACTCTTTGAGGAACTAGTGCAATGATTTCCAAACTGTTTGCATCATTTCGCACTCATCCTTCCAATGATTGAGAGCTCTTCTGCCCAGATAATTGCCAGCACTTGTTGTCATTTGTTTTCTTCATCTTAGTCATTCCAACTGGTAGAAGATTAAATCTTAAAATAGTTTTCACTTCAGTTACCACATGATATTTTACACTTTAGAAATATTTCTTTGCCGTTTTTCCTTGAGAATGCTTTGTCCATTTCTACAGCCTATTTGAAGTGTTTTCTTTTAAATTTTGTTTTGTTATGTTTTGTTTTATTTTCTTGGTATTGAGGTTTTGAGTTCCTTGTAAAGTTAGGCACTCTATCATATAAAAAATAGCAAACTTTTTTTTTCATTCTGTATGTTGCCTCTTCAGTTGATTAACAAATTCCTTTACAATACAGAAGCCTTTTTAATTTTGTGAGGTGACACTTGGTGTTGGGTTTTGTGAAACTGGGTCTTATTCAGAAAAATCCTTATCAGTGCCTATATAAAATGTTCTTCTTACTCTTACATCTAAAGTTTCAGAGATTCAGATCTTCATGTTTTTTTTCAACACCATTTGTTAAAGATGTTGTCTTTTCTGTGTGTTTTTAGTGTCTATAGATGTGTGGTTTTGCATCTGGGTCATTCATTCTTTTCCATTGATCAATGAATTAGGGGGAAGTAACATGCCATTTTTTTCTTAACTAGGGACCATTTCTCTTTCAAGTTATTCAGATACTACTTTTATTGACTGTTTTCCTGGGGCTTTTTTTTGTTTGTTTTATTTCTGCAATGTTAGTGTTATAGATTTGTTAGTTTTCTGCATGAAAAAAATGTTGGTTCCTGCCTATCTTTGTTTTGTTATTAATTCCTCTTATAAGAATCACCTTTTCATATACTATTGTGAATAAGAATGTCCTTTTTTTGTTTTTTTTTGTTTTGTTTTGTTTTGTTTTTGTTTTTGAGATGTTTATTGCTGAGTCTTTTTTTCCATCTTTATTAACTTGGGTATTTCTTATTTACATTTCAATTGTTATTCCCTTTCCCAGTTTCCCAGCCAACATCCCCTAACTCCTCCCCTCCCTTCTATATGGGCTTCCCTCCCATCCTCCCCCACTACCTCCTCCCCCCAACAATCACATTCACTGGGGGTTCAGTCTTGGCAGGACCAAGGGCTTCCCCTTCCACTGGTGCTCTTACTAGACTATTCATTGCTACTTATGTCCTTTTTTTTAACACCTCTAATTTCCTTAGGTATCTTCTGCACTGTTGATGTGGTGATTGTAAACTGCCTTAGTCTGAAAGGTTATTATTTCACCATTAAGTCTAAAAGATAACAATCTTTGTAAGTAATGTATTTTCAGAGCTTAAAGTATATCATTCTCCTCACTTTTAGGTTACCAATGAGATAACCTGATGTTATTCTAACATATTTTTCATTTGTAGAACAGTTGATGTTTTTCTTTAAACATTTAATAGTTTTTTTTTTTACTATGTATTTGACATCTTTACTATTATATGTCAGAAAGAGGTTCTTCTCTGGTTATGTCTACTTGGTATTCTACATGTCTCTTCTATTTAAATGCCTATTTCTTTTTGTAGATTTGTGGACTTGTGTGGTATAATTTTATTTAATAGCTTCTCTGTGCCTTTACTATTTATTTGGTTGTTTACATTTCAAATGCTGCTCCTCCTCTTGGACTCCCACACACAGATTCCGTCCTCTCAGCCCCTCCCACTCTTCTCTGAGGAGGTGGGCTCCCGTATGTATCCCCCGACCCTGGTACATCACATGAAGTTTCTGCCAGATTAGGCACTGAGGACAGACAAAACAGTCATGCAGACTGACCTGCACATGTCCAACATATATACCAGGGGCCTCTTTCCAGCCCGTGTACATTCTTTGGGTGGTGGCTCAGTCTCTGAGAGCTCCTAGAGATCCAGGTTAGTTAACTCTGTTGGTCTTCCTGTGGGGTTTCCCATTGCATTCAGGGTCTTCGATCCTTTCCCCAACTCTTTCATACCTAAGCTCTGCCCAATGTTCTGCTGTGTGTATCTTCATCTGTTTCAGTCCATGCTGGGTAGAGCATCTCAGAGGACAGTTACGCTATGCTCCAGTCTGCAGGCATAACAGAGTAGCATTAATAGTGTCAGGGACTGATGATTGCATATGGGATTGGTTTCAAGTTGGTCTGGTTACTGGTTGGCCATTCCTTCAGATTCTGTTCTATCCCTTGTCCTTGCATATCTCTTACACAGGACAAATTTTGGATTGAAATTTTTTCCTATTTTTTATTGCTTTTTTAAAATTTCTTTACATTTCAAATGTTATCCCCTTTCCCTGTTTCCTGTCCATAAAACCCCATCACATTCCCCCTCCCCCTGCTTCTATGAGGGTGTTCCTCCACCCATTCTCTCACCCCTTCCCACCTACCCAACCTAACATTCACCTACACTTGGGAGTCAAGCCTTGGTAGGACCAAGGGCTTCTCCTCCCATTGGTGCCCAACAAGGCCTTCTTCTGCCACACATGCAGCTGGAGTCGTGGGTCTGTCCATGTGTACTCTTTGGGTAGTAGCTTAGTCCCTGGGAGCTCTGGTTGGTTGATATTGTTGTTTTTATGGTGTTGAAACCCTTTCAGCTCCTTCAATCCATTCTCTAACTCCTCAAATGGAGACCTTGATCTCAGTTCGATGGTTGGCTACAAGAATCCTCCTCTCTGTATTTGTCATGCTCTGGCAGAGCCTCTCAGGAGAAAGATATATCAGGCTCCTGTCCCCATGCACCTCTTGGCAAATGGAACAGTGACTGGCTTTCGAGGCTGTATGTATATGGGACTCTCTAAAGGGTGATTCCTTGAGTCTCTGCTACAAACTTTGTCACCGTACTTCCTCCTATGAATAAATTCTTTCCCCTACTTAAAAAGGACCAAAGCATCTGCATTTTGGTCCTCATTCTTCTCGAGCTTCATATGGTCTGTGGATTGAATCTTGGGTAATCCAAGTGTTTCGGCTAATATCCACTTATCAGTCATGAAGTAATTATTTTTAATAGCTAACTAGTACTCCATTGTGTAGATGTACCACATTTTCTGTATTCATTCCTCTGTTGTAGGACATCTGGTTTCTTTCCAGCTTCTGGCTATTATAAATAAGTTTGCTATGGACATAGTGGAGATTGTGTCATTGTTATATGTTGGGGCATCTTTTGGGTATAGCTCAGGAGTGGTATAGCTGGGTCCTTAGGTAGTACAATGTCCAATTTTCTGAGGAATTTCCAGAATGATTTCCAGAGTGGTTGTACCAGCTTGCAATACAGCCAACAATGGAGGAGTGGTCCTCTTTCTCCACATCCTCACAAGCATCTGTTGTCACCTGAGTTTTTTATTTTAGCCATTCTGGCTGGTGTGAGGTGGAATCTCAGAGTTGTTTTGATTTCATTTCCCTAATGGCTTAAGGATGTTGAACATTTCTTGTGTGCTTCTCAGCCATTTGATGTTCCTCAGTAGAGAATTCTTTGTTTACCTCTGTACCCCATTTCTTAATAGGGTTATTTGGCTCTCTGGAGTCTAACTTCTTGAGTTCCTTGTATATATTGGATATTAGCCCTCTATCAGATGTAAGATTGGTAAAGATCTTTTCCCAATCTGTTGGTTGCTGTTTTGTCCTAATGACAGATTCTTTTGCTTTACAAAAGCTTTGCAGTTTTATGAGGTCCCATTTGTCGATTCTTGATCTTAGAGCACGAGCCATTGGTGCTTTGTTCAGGAAATTTTCCCCAGTGCCCATATGTTCAAGAATCTTCTCACTTTTTTTCTAATAGTTTGAGTGTATCTGGTTTGATGTGGAGGTCCTTGATCCACTTGACTTAAGCTTTGTACAGGGTGATAAGAAGATTTCGATTTGCATTCTTCTACATGCTGACCTACAGTTGAACCAGCACCATTTGTTGAAAATGCTATCCTTTTTCCATTGGATGGTTTTGGCTCCTTTGTCAAAAATCAAGTGACCATAGGTGTGTGGGTTCATTTCTGGATCTTCAATTCTATTCCACTGGTCTATCTGCCTGTCTCTCTACCAATACCATACAGTTTTTATCACTATTGCTCTGTAATATTGCTTGAGGTCACAGATGGTGATTCTCCCAGAATTTCTTTTATTTTTTTTTTGATATTTTTTTCTTAATTAACTTGAATATTTCTTATTTACATTTCGATTGTTATTCACTTTCCCGGTTTCTGGGCCAACATCCCCCTAGCCCCTCCCCTTCTATATGGGTGTTCCCCTATCCATCATCCCCCCATTACCACCCTCCCACCAAACACTCACGATCACTGGGGGTTCAGTCTTAGCAGGACCAAGGGATTCCCCTTCCACTGGTGCTCTTACTAGGCTATTCATTGCTACCTGTGAGGTTGGAGCCCTAGGTCAGTCCATGTATAGTCTTTGGGTAGTGGCTTAGTCCCTGGAAGCTCTGGTTGGTTGGCACTGTTGTTCATATGGAGTCTCAGGCTTCAAGCTCTTCCAGTCCCTTTCTGTGAAGCAAAGAAGGCAGACAGGAACCGATATAGATCTCTCCTGAGAGACACAGCCAGAATACAGCAAATACATAGGCGAATGCCAGCAGCAAACCACTGAACTGAGAATGGGACCCCCCTATGAAGGAATCACAGAATCACAAATTTCTTTTATTGTAGAGGATATTTCTCGCTATCCTGGGTTACTTGTTATACCAAATGAATGTGGAAATTGCTCTACCTAACTCTATGAAGAACTGAGTTGGAATTTTGATGAGGATTGCATTGAATCTGTAGATTGCTTTTGGTAAGATGGCCATTTTTACTATGTTAATCCCGCCAAGCCGTGAACATGGGAGATTCTTAAATATTCTGAGATCTTCTTTAATTTCTTTCTTCAGATACTTGAAGTTCTTGTCATACAGAGCTTTCTCTTGTCATAACCAAGCTTTTATGCTTGGTTAGAGTCACACCAAAGGATTTTATATTATTTGCATCTATTGTAAAGAGTACTATTTCCTTAATTTCTTTCTAAGCCTATTTATCCTTTGAGTAGAAGAATGCTGCTGATTTGTTTGAGTTAATTTTGTATCTCGCCACTTTGATGAAGTTGTTTATCTGGTTTAAGAGTTTTATAGTAGAATTTTTGGGGACATTTAAGTATACTATCATATCATCTGCAAATAGTGATATTGTGACTTTTTTTGAAATTTTTATCCCTTTGACCCCCTTTTGTTTTCTGATTGCTCTGGCTAAGTCTTCAACCACTACATTAAATAACTAGCGAGAGAGTGGGAAGCCTTGTCTTCTCCCTGATTTTAGTGGGATTACTTCAAGTTTCTCTCCATTTAGTTTAATGTTGGTTACAGGTTTGCTGTATGTTGCTTTTACTATGTTTAGTTATGGGCCTTGAATTCCTGATTTTCCAAAGACTTTTAACATGAAGGGGTGTTGAATTTTGTCAAATGCATTCTCAGCATCTAATGAGATGATCATGTGGTTTTTTCCTTTGAGTTTCTTTATATAGTGGATTATTATGATGGATTTCTGTATATTGAACCATCTCTGCATCCCTGGGCTGAAGCCTACTTGATCATGATGGATTATTGTTTTGATATGTTCTTGGATTGGGTTTGCAAAAATTTTATTGAGTGTTTTTTGTATCCATATTCAGGGTAATTGGTCCGAAATTTCTTTTTTTTTGGCTCTTTGTGTGGTTTATGTGTAAGTGTAATTGTGGTTTCCTAGAAGGAATTGGGTAGTGTTCCTTCTGTTTCTATTTTGTGGAGTAGTTTGAAGAGTATTGGTATTAGGTCTTCTATGAAGGTCTGATAGAATTCTGCACTATACCTATCTGCTCCTGGTCATTGTTTTTTGTTTTTTTGTTTTTTTTTTGGTTTTTGGTTTTTTTGGGTTTTTTTTGGGGGGAGACTTTTAATGACTGCTTCTACTTCTTTAGGAGTTATGGGACTGTTTAGGTGGTTCACCTGATCCTATTTTAACTTTGATACCTGGTATCTGTCTAGAATTTGTCCATTTCTTCCAGATTTTCCAGCTTTGTTGAATATAGCTTTTGTAGTAGGATCTGATAATTTTTCGAATTTCCCCAGATTCTGTTGTTATGTCTCCCTTTGCATTTCTGATTTTGTTAATTTGGTACTCTCTCTGTGTCCTCTGGTCAGTCTAGCTAAGGGTTTATCTATCCTTTTGATTTTCTCAAAGAACCAACTCCCCCATTTAATTGATTCTTGTATAGTCTTTTTTGTTTCTACTTGGTTGCTTTCAGCCCTGAGTTTGATTATTTCCTGCCATCTACTCCTCTTTGGTTGTATTCGTTGCTTTTTTGTTCTAGAGCTTTCAGGTGTTCCATGTCAAGCTACTAGTATATACTCTCTCCTGTTTCTTTCTTTTTTGTAGGCACTCAGAGCTATTAGTTTTTCTTTTAGCACTGCTTTCTTTTTGTCCCTTTAGTTTTTATATGTTGTGCCTTCAGTTTCATTAAATTCTAAAAAGTCTTTAATTTCTTTTTTTATTTCTTCTTCCTTGACCAGGTTATCATTGAGTAGAGCATTGTTTCAGCTTTCATGTGTATGTACGGGCTTTTTGGTTTTTTTTGTTGTTATTGAAGACCAGCTTCAATACATGGTGATTTTATCAGATGTATGGATTATTTCAATTATCTTGAATCCATCGAGGCCTCTTTGTGACTAATTATTTGGTCACTTTTTGGAAATGTACCATCAGCTGCTGAGAAGAAGGTATATTCTTTTCTTTTAGGATAAATTGTTCTCTAGATATCTGTTAAATCCATTTGATTCATCACCTCTGTTAGTTTCACTTTGTCTCTGTTTACTTTCTGTTTCCATGATCTGTTCATGAGAGTTGGGTGTTGAAGTCTCCCTCTATTATTGCATGAGGTGCAATGTGTACTTTGAGCTTCATTAAGGTTTCTTTTATGAATGTAGGTGCCCTTGTGAGCATAGATATTCAGGATGAAGGGTTCATCTTGTGGATGTTTCCTTTGATGAATATGAAGTTTCCTTCCATAACTTTTTTGACAACATTTGTTGAAATTCAATATTTTTCGATATAAGAATGGCTACTACTGCTTGTTTCCTGGGACCATTTGCTTGGAAAATAGTTTTCCAATCTTTTACTCAGAGGTAATGTCTGTCTTTGTCACTGAGGTGTGTTTCCTGTATGCAGCAAAATGCTGGGTGCTCTTTACATAGCCAGTCTGTTAGTCTATGTCTTTTTATTGGGGAATTGAATCCATTGTTATTGAGAGACCAATGAATGTTGTTTCTTGTTATTTTTGTTGTTAAAGGTGGAATTATGTTTGTGCAACTATCTTCTTTTGGGTTAGTTGAAATTAGATTACTTTATTGCTTTTTCTGGGGTATAGTTTCCCTCCTTGTGTTTTCCATCTACTATCATTTGTAGGGCTGGACTTGTGGAAAGATATTGTGTAAATTTGGTTTTGTCATGGAATATCTTGGTTTCTCCATCCATGTTTATTGAGAGTTTTTCTGGGTATGGTATCCTAGGCTGGCATTTGTGTTCTCTTGGGGTCTGTATGACATCTGTCCAGGATCATCTGGCTTTCATAGTTTCTGGTGAGAAGTCTGGTGTAATTCTGATAGGTCTGCCTTTATATATGTTACTTGACCTTTTTCTATTACTGTTTTTAATATTCTTTTGACTATTATATGATGGGATAAATTTCTTTTCTGGTCCAATCCATTTGGAACTCTGTAGGTTTCTTGTATGTTTATGGGCATCTCTTTCTTTATGTTAGGGAAGTTTTCTTCTGTAATTTTGTTAATTACAGAATATTTACTGGCCCTTTAAGTTGGGAGCCTTTGTTCTCTTCTATACCTATTATGCTTAGGTTTGATCTTCTCATTGTGTCCTGGATTTCCTGGGTGTTTTGGGTTAAGGCCTTTTTGAGTTTTGCATTTTCTTTGAAGGTTGTTTCAATGTTTTCTATGGTATCTTCTGCCCCTGAGATTCTCTCTTCTATCTCTTGTAATCTGTTGGTGATGCTTGCATCTATGACTCCTGATATCTTTCCTAGGTTTTTTTATCTCCAGGATTGACTCCCTTTGTGATTTCTTTATTGTTTCTATTTCCATTTTTAAATCCTGGATGGTTTTGTTCAATTTCTTCACCTGTTTGGTTGTGTTTTCCCTTAATTCTTTAAGGGATTTTTGTGTTTTCTCTTTAAGGGCTTCTACCTGTTTACCTGTGTTGTCCTGTATTTCTTTAAGTGAGTTATTTATGCCATTTTTAAAGTCCTCTAACATCATCATGAGTTGTTATTTTAAATCAAAATCTTGCTTTTGCTGTGTGTTGGTGTATCCAGGGCTTTTTGTTGTGGGAAAATTGGGTTCTGATGATGCCAGATCTCCTTAGTTTCTGGTGGGACCGTGAGTCCATCACTGTATATTCTTTGGATGAAAAACCTCTTTTATATGTATGCCCAATTCACCCAGAATTACCCATGAAAAGAATTTTTCCCTTTTATTCTGCATGATCTTTACCATGGGTACAAACACACATATCATCTCATCTAGACTCATAAGCATGTTTAACTTGTCTAATTTTTTTAGTATTTATTTTAATAAAAATTATATAAAATATAAATGTTATTCATTAATATATGACAAAAATCCTAAAAGAACTTTTGATATTATTAAAAATATTTGAAAACCTAAGTTTTATAATCCTATTTCATGTTGAAATAAACTAAAGGTATTAGACACATATAGAGCTGTGCTTGCTAAGTTCAGCACACCTAACCTTGTTGTTGCAAAATATAAAAAATAAAAAAAAAAATACTGTTGTCTTTTATCCCCTAGGCCCAGGACAGCTGTGCCCCAAGATATCTGCTAGATATCTTGGTGGAATCACAAAGGCAAACTCCTGGGTAGTTTGGCAGGCCCAGCAGCTTCCAATATATATATATTTCCTACCTCAAACTTCCCTTTTATTTTTCATTTTCACAACACATTAAACTTGTCCAATTGATAAGATATAATTTGCCCTGGCCTAAACATAAGGCAGAGGTCAGGAATCCATTCCTTTTTTTGGGAACATTAATAACAACCTGTAAATACACAGAGCAGAATCTTAACTTCATCTGCCATGGCTTCTCTCCCTCTCCATCCTCAACTTGTCTAAGTTTTAATTAATATGCAAAACCTACATTGTCTTGACTTCAACTTTCTTACTAAATTGGTTTTATTTCTTTATTAAGCAAACCCTTTATTCCAGGAAATCAGGTGACATTTTGTTTTAAAGATTGAATTTGTTTAGGAGGATTTTGGTCCTCAGGCAGAACAATTTTTGTTAAAAACATATAATCCCCATACTAACTATTTTTTCAAATATAGGTTGAAATTGATAGACAAATGAATTCCTTAGTAAGAACAGGTCTTCACCACACAAGAGTAATGTCAGAGAACACTAAAGATATGAAATTATCCTTCAGGTTTTATTTTAATTTTTTTTTCATATTTATGTATTTTTACTGAAATCATTTCAACTTTTTATCTCTTCCTGTGACATTATCTTTGGAACCCATGCTCTTGGTCACTTTTACATTCCTAGTTTCTATGAAACTTAGCTGATAGTCACATCTATCTGAATCAGGCTGTTGGAGTCACAAACAAGAAAGACAGTTGAATGGCATTTGTTTTCATAGCTCTGGGTTATCCAGACCTGACAGTATTGATGGAGACTTCAGCTATTTTACCTACAGATTATATAATTTTGTTTTTCCTTATAGATGAATAGCATTCTGTTGTGTATATGTATATTGTCATTATCCATTCATCAGTTGAAGAACATTTAGTTTGCTTCCTTTTCCTAGCTATTGTAAACAGAACCTATCAATAAACATGGCTGAGAGTAAGTTGTTGAGTCCTTCAGTGTATGCCTAGGAGTTATATAGCTGACTGATATAGTACGTTTATTTTACCTTATTGAGGGTTCTCCATACTGGTTTTCAGAAAGGCTGGATATGTTTTGCAATCCTAGCAACAGTGAATAAGTGTTCCCTTTCTCCCATTTCTTCGCCAGTATTTGTTATTAGTTGTTGTGTGGATCCTCACCTTTCTAATTGGATAAGATGAAATCTCAAAGTTTTTTTTTTATTTCCCTAATTGGTAAGAACACTGAATATTTCTTAGCAATTTTTAGTTTTGTTTTGGATTTCTTTGTTCTAATCCATAACTCACAGGGGCTACTGTTCTAATAGGTCATTTTTTTAAACTCTTTGTTTTTTGAGTTCTTTATATTGTCTGGACATTTGTAATCTGCTAGTTGTATACCTGCCATCTTTTAGAGATTTCTCCATGCTGATTTGCAGAGACCATACCAGTTTGCATTCTTAGCAGTAATGAATGAGGGTTCCCTTTTTTTCCCATATCCTCACCAGCATCTTTTGTCCTTTATTTTGTTGATCTTAGCCATCACGAGGGGGTAAGACCTAAGTGTCAATATAGTTTTAAATCTGTGTTTTTTCTAATGTTCCACGTTTTGAAAGACATGATGTGTTAGGTATTTTCCTCTGAGTCAGAAATGTGGGCAGAGTGTAGTCTCCTTCCTTGCTTCCCAGGATTGTCCCCTTCTGAAGGTTTCGGTCTCCCTCCCATGGAATTTGGGTGCAGAGAGCTTTTGATCGGGTCCCTTCAGATCCGGGCCGTATCTGGACCACAGGGGACCTGCTGCTTGAGTTAGACCTAGACCTTAAAAGGTAAGGTCTATATTGTCTTCTAGAAGTAGCAGTATTTTACACTGAGATCTTTGATCCATTTGGAGTTCATATTTGTGTAGAGTGATAGTTTTGGTTCTAATTTTATTCTTCTGCATGTAGACATCTTGTTTTTTGTTTTTTGTTTTTTGTTTTTTTTGAGGAATATTTACTTGAGATGCAGCATTTTCTCCAATATCTGTTGTTTAGTCATCTTTGTCAAATATCAAGATGGCAGTAATCATATGCATATGATTCAGTCTTCTATTTTGGTTCATTAGCCTATATGACCCTTTTGTATCAGCATCATATAGATTTTACTACTATAGTTCTGACCTGTATCTTGAAATGTGTAATAGTAACCTTTAGAATAATAGGAACAATTGAGGAAAGAATAGGAACAATATAGTTTGTTCCCCAGGATTGTTTTATCTTGGATCTTTTGTGTGGTTTCACAACTTTTTGGGATGTTTTATTTATATTTCTATAAAGAATTTGTGAGGCTTGGGATTGCATTGATTTAGTAAGTTACTTTTGTAGAATACTTATTTTCATAAAATTAGTTCTACCAACCTATGAACATGAAGGTACTTTCCATTTTCTAATCTCTTCTTCAATCTCTTTCTTCAGAGATTTAAAGTTTTTATTACAGAGGTGTTTCACTTCCTTAGTTAGATTTATTCCTTGATATTCTGTTTTCTTTGATGTTATTATGAGTGGGAGTGTGTTTATGATCTCTTTCTTGGTGTTCTTGTTCTTTCTGTCTAGAACTGGTTTTTTAGTTGAGTTTGTATCTTGCAACTTTTCTGAAATTCTTGGTTTTTTTCTAGAAATGAAATTCTTTGGATCTCTTATGTGTAAGATAATTGTCTTAGTTAGGATTTCTATTGCTGCAAAGAGACACTGTGACCAAAATAACTCTTATAAAGGAAAAGATTTAACTGGGGCCTCCTTACAGTTTCAGAGGATTAGTCCATCATCATAATGGCAAGAAACATGGTCCAGACAGACATGGTGCTGGAGAAGGAGCTGAGGGTTTTACACCTCAATCAGCAGGAAACAGGAAGTGATCAGGTCTGAGCTTCTGAAACCTCAAAGGCCACCCCTTAGTGACATATCTCCAACAAGGCCACACCACCTTATAAGGGGAGTCTCTATGGGCTCCCATTTTTATTCAAATCACCACCATCATAGTATCTGAAGACTTCAAACGAAAACTAATCATAAGACATAAAACATGGTACTTTCCCTAATCAAGAGAATAAATAACCAAAAATATATTGGATTGCTAAATGTAGATAGATCAAACTCTGGTGCATCTAGTTTTACAAAAATTTTATCACTAGAATTAAGGACACATTAACTCCAGCTCAGTACCCTACTCTTCTCAACATATAGGTCACTTAGACTAAAAGTAAATGGAGAAATGCCATGATTAAATTGCATTATATATTAAATTGACCAATAGACATCTACAGAATATTTTTTCCTATACCAAAGACTATACATTCTTCTCAGCAGCCCATGAAACTTTTATAAAATATGCCACATATTGTGACACAAACCAAATCATTAGGAATTCACAAAAACTGAAATAACTCCATTTATCCTATCTGACCATAATGCAATAAACTTCAAAATAACACCAAATTAATCTCCTGTCATAATACAAACTCATGGAGATAAAAAAACGTATTACTAAATGATGACTAGGTCAAAAAAGAAATCAAGAAATAAATTTAAAAATTCCAGGAACTAAATGAAAGTTAAAACACAACATAATACTTCTGGGGCACATTAAAAGCAGTCCTAAAAGAAAGGTTTGAAGCTCTAAGCTCTTACACTAAAAATTTCAGAAAGAACACAAATAAATAAATTAATTTGGAAAATTCAAATTTCATTAAGAGCAATTAATGAAAAAAGAGGCCATAATTTTGAAAGAGAACAAAGAGTGGTATATGGGAAGATTTGGAAGGAGAAAATAGAAGGGAGAAATGACATAATCATATTTAATCTCAAAAATAAAAGAAAAATGAGAAAAGCAAACAAATGATAATCAAAACAAAAGCAATCTACAAACTCCAGGCAATCTCCAACAAAATTTCAATTCATTTCCTCACACAAATTATAAAAAAATCTTAAATTTTATACATATGAACAAAAGATCCAGGAGAGCTGAAACAATCCTCAATGACAACAAATATACTTATTGTAGATATTGCTATACCAGATTTCAAATTATATTTTAGAGCTATTTTACTGAAGACAACATGGTACTGGTATAAAACTAGACCCATCGATGAGTGGAATAGAACTGAAGTCCTACATATAATTCAGTATTCCTACAACAACCTGATAATTTATAAAGAGACAAACAATATATATTTGAGGAAATATAGCATGTTAACCACATTATGTTGGCCAAATTGGATAGCTATGTGTAGAAAATAAAGCTATATTTTTATCTCTTACCCTACACGAAATTCAACTACAGATGGATCAAGGTCCTCAACATAAGATGTCATGAACTAAATGTAAGAGAAGTGAAAGTAGGGCCTATGCTTGAACTTGGCACAGGAAAGGACTTTCTGAACAAGATCTCATAGTGCAGGCATTAATACCCACAATTAATAAGTGGGAGCTCATCATATTACGATTTCTGCATAAAAAGACATAATTACTGGAGTGAAGAAGTAGGACAAAGGATTAAAGCATCTCTCATCCATCCTTGGGAAAACTTCTGTTTTCATTAGGTGATTACTACCATAGTGGCTTATAACTTACCAAGGTGAAAAGAATATGAGACTGAAGAATGTTGTTCTAAATGTAACATAAATACTGTAATCCCTAACCCAAGATCAGGAATTATTAAAGAAAAGAGTTATAAAGTATGTAAATGAGAGACAACACATAAATGGTTATGACTTGTAGTCATACGTTTGTAGTCAAACTGACAAGTGATAGTGATCAAGGTGACAAGTAATAGAATGTCCTAGTTAGCTATGAATGTCAAATTAAATCAAGCTAGAAATCACCTAAATGGGGAAACAGCCACAATTGATAACTTCCCTAAATCAAATTGACCTGTGAGCATGCTTGTGGAGGATTGCCTTAATTATTAATTAAGAAGGCCCAATATACTGTGGGCAATACCCATTCCCTGGGAAGGTGGCTCTAAGCAGTATATGGAAACTACCTGGGCATAAGATTGCATAAGCCATCCAACAGCATTCCTCCATGATCTCTGCTGTACTACTCTGTCTATAAGTGAATTTCCTAATTAGAAATAATGCAGTGTAGAATAGCAAACAGACTTGACTTCAACTTTCCACTTAAGTTTCTATCCTGGTTTTCCTCAATGGTGGACTGGTGAACCTGGAATTATAAGTCACAAAAAAAGGGGGCTGGAGAGATGGCTCAGCGGTTAAGAGCACCGACTCCTCTTCCAGAAGTCCTGAGTTCAATTCCCAGCAACCACATCATGGCTCACAACTATCTGTAATGGGATCTGATGCCCTCTTCTGGTATGTCTGAAGACAGCTACAGTGTACTCATATACATAAAATAAATAAATCTAAAAAAAAAAATAAGTCACAAAAAACCCTTCCCTCTTGTAAGTTGCTTTTGATCATTGTCTTTTACCACAGGAACAAAAGAAAAACTAGAACACTAGTAAATCCTATTGTCTTCATAGACCCCAATGAAGTGAATAAATAATGGATAGTGTAAGAAGAGCTTTGAAGGGAAGTGTTTCTGATGCTAACGAGCTGCTTAGGAACATCCTGGAGTTTACAAAATTGTATTATCCCAAAGAAGAAATCTATGTTGTGCACCCTCCTTCTTTGTGACCCAGGTTACTGATAGCAGTGTCATGTTGAAATTAATATCATCAATAATGTAGTCTTACTTTGGGAGCCAGTAGACACTGTATCATCACCCCAATTCCTCAGGTATTCACTGCTCTAGTTGGCGGTGTGATCTTGGGAGAGTGGGGCCTATTCAGAGCATCAAGAAGAGTCATCAAATTAAGGTATTCAATCACAGGGACAGACAACAAAACCATAATGGCACATGAATAACAGCAGCTGAAGTAAACCCATTCTTATCCACTAAGATGGGTGGACTATGGAAGCATAATCCAAGAACAATCCCCTGTTTTTGAAGAAATGGAGGTCACAAGGCTCTTTTCTTGGTTTCTTGGAATTTTCTCGTAAGCATTCAAAAATCTCCCCCATTCTTGGACCGTCTTGTAACACTCAGGTTTGTCTATTGTTGAATTTTATTCACACGGGTGCCTATAGAATCACAGTTGTGGGTACAGGGATCGTAATGCAAGTAGCTATCAAATTTGTGTCAGAATCTATACAGGATTCTACCATCCAGAGAATAGGTGGTCATGTCCGGCAGGAAAGAATTCCCAGCAGAGGTCAACCAGAGTGTTCCCATGAGTCATGAATTATATTTGAAGGTGCCTATGTGCTACTAAGGAGTTGCAAGCTATGCTCACATATTTGAAAGCCATGGTGATCCTCCCATTCACCACTGATGAAAGATTCATTTCCTCAATGCCATGGAAGCAGCAATACCTTCACTTGACCTAACGAAAATCAACCAGCTATAACCTAAAAAGGACTGGAAAGAATCCCACTTCTCAGCTTCAAATGTTACAACAAATATACAGTAATAAAAACAATGTAGCACTCAAATGCTTTCATAAAATACACCTACAAGATACAAACATTTATGCATCAAAGGACACCATTAATGGAGAAAAGAAACTCACAGAATGAGAGAAAATATTTGCAAATTACATATGATTAAGATCTATTGTGCAAAATAAGCAATATACCTCAACAACTAGGAAAGTAACACAATTTTAAAATGAGCTTAGGCTTTAAACATGCATCCTTTCAAAGATGTACAAATAGCAACAAAGAACATAAGTACACGAAAAGACTCTCCTTATTAATCACCAAAAGTGCAGATGAAACAAAAATTAGGGGATTTTTTTATAGCAAATAGGATGCTTATAATCAAGTAACAGGTGGGGAGGTCTGTTTTGGGCAATAATGTTGATAAACTGCAGGTCTCAACCATTGTTTTTCAGAGTATGGAATTAGGTAGTGACTTTGGAAGACAGCCTGGTATTTTCTTAAATAATGGGGTTAGCATTTCCATATAAACTAGTAATTTCATTCATAAACATATACTTAAAACAACTGAAAACAAACAGTTAAAATGAGTGACACTGCCCCCACTAAAAAGCTCTGTGCCCAGAATAATATGCTTCTTTTTGAGTAATTGGTCAGTGAGGTCACATGGACCAACAAACAATGCAGACTTTTGACAATGTTATCGGTTACCATCAAGACCCTAATGGTAAAACCCGGCTTCCTCCTCCAGAGGCTCAGAGATCATTGAAGAAAAGAGGACTGAAAAATTGCAAAAGCTGGTGGTGGCTTCAGTCCTTAGAAGGGAGAACAAAAATATTTATAGGAGGAGATAAAGTTTGGAGCAGAGACTGAAGGAAAGGCCATTCAGAGACTCCTCCACTTGGGGATCCAGCCCATAAACACCAAACCCAGACAATATTGCTGATGCCAAGAAGTGCATGCTGACAGGAGCCTGATATACCTGTCTCCTGAGAGGCTCTGCCAGAGCATGACAAATACAGAGGAGAATGCTAGCAGCAAAGCATTGAACTGAGAACAGGGTCCCCATTGGAGGAGTTAGAGAAAGGATTAAAGGAGCTGAAGGGGCTTGCAACCACATAAGAACAACAATACCAACCAACCAGAGCTCCCAGAGACTAAACCACCATCCAAAGAGTACACATGGAGAGACCCATGGCTCCAGCTGCATATGTAGCAGAGGATGGCCTTGTTGGGCATCAATGGGAAGAGAAGCCCTTGATCCTGCCAAAGCTCGAACCCCCAGTGTAGGGAATGTCAGGGTGGGGAGGCACGAAGAAGTGGATGGGTACAGGAACATCCTCATAGAAGCAGGGGGAAGGGGGATGGGATGGGGGAGTGTTATGGTTGGGAAACCAAGAAAAGGGATGATATTTGAAGTGTAAATTAAAAAAAATCCAATTTTTAAAAAAGAACTCCCAGCAGTTTGATACCATGTACAAAACTTGTGCAAGCCCAGGTCAGACCAAATTCTACCCTACAGAGGGTACTTGGGAATGAAATCCATCCCCTAACTGTGGTGCCATTGGCAATTGTTAGCTTCTGGGAGAGGAAGGGTCAGTTTTTCTAAGAGTGAAGATCTTGATAAGTTGATCACACTCCATTGGAAGCTCTCACATTGCAGAATATTTAAGCAACACAAAATGACCATACACAAATTTGGGTGGGCATGGAAGGGTGGTGTGGATCTGGGAAGAACTACAGCACAGATCAGACATATGAAGAAAACACAAGTCTCCACAGAGTCGTTTCTTCCTGCTGAAACCACAGGAGCCATGCCTCTCTGCCTCTGGGTTTTTGGGGGTTTTTTTGTTTGTTTGTTTTGGTTTTGGTTTTGGTTTTTTGTTTTGTTTTGTTTTGTTTTGTTTTTCTGAATCCATATCGTCCAGACTCCAAGAATGACCCATTAATTGCTGGAGACAGATCAATGTTTAAAAGCACTTGCTGTTCTTGCATAGAACCTGAATTCAATTATCAGCACTCCCAATGAAAGGTTCTGGTGGTCTCTTCTAGCCTCTGTACTCACTTACATGCATATAGTGCATGTACGTACATATACCCCCACTCTCTCTCTCTCTCTCTATCTCTCTCTCTCTCTCTCTCTCTCTCTCTCTCTCTCTCTCTCTCTCTCTCTCTCTCACACACACACACACACACACACACACACAGAGAGCAAAATAGATCTTTTTGAAAAAAAAAAAAGAATGATCCATTAAGTTTTGTCTATAGTACTCAATGGCTTTCCCTCTCCAAAGTCTTCCATAATCTTCCAACAAAGTAGTTCAAAAGCATGCCCAAGAGGGGTTGTCTTAAATGCAGTTTCATTGCTGTGAAGAGACACAAGATCACTGCAACTCATTAAATGAAATATTTAATTGAGACTAGCTTACATTTTCAAGTTGAGCCATAGTCAGGTTCATCACAGCCATACATATAAAGATCTCTGATAAAAAGCAACCTAAGGAAGGAAATAATTTATTTTGCTTATACTTCCAGGCCACAGTCCATAATTGAGGGGTTTCAGGGCAGGAGTTCATTTGAAGGCAGATCTGCTAACTATTCCACACAGTGGAATATTACTATTATCTATAACTTCTAAAGGAGAAACTTGGAGCCTTAAATGTACAGCAGAAACAATGGAGAAATTCTGTTGTTTGGCTCATACAAGCTTATGTCCAGCTAGCTTCTATGTATAGCTTTCCCACGGTGAGCTGGGTCCTCCTACTCAATTGTAATAAAGGCAACCATCATTGAAAGACAGGCTCACAGGCCAACTTGATTTTGAAAATTTTTCAATTGAGACTTTCCTTCTAGATAATATCATGGTTGTGTTAAGTGAAGAGGAAAAGCTAACTAGCACAACTAGTAACAAAAATGTTAGGAGTCAGTGGTTTTAATGAGGACTATTGGGTTCCTATTTACCATTTCATGACATTTCAACTCCCTTGGACTTATGACCTATTCTAGACTGAAGAGGATTTCCAAAATACTGTGAATAGAGCATGGATAAAGAAATGAACATGAATGAATAGGTATCTATAAAGCAGGATATAAAATACTTTGAGTGCATGCCCAAGAGGGGTTGTCTTAAATGCAGTTTCATTGCTGTGAAGAGACACAAGATCACTGCAACTCATTAAATGAAATATTTAATTGAGACTAGCTTACATTTTCAAGTTGAGAGGTTTAGTCCATTATCATCAAGGCAGGAGCATGGCAGCATCTAGGCAGCCATGGTGCTGGAGAAGCTGAGAGTTCTACATCTTGATACACAGGCAGCAGAAGGAAAATGAAATGAAAGGTTGCCAGCCATATTAGATTATCCTCTGTCTTCTGAGACTAGAAGCTTCACAGTGACTCCAGCTTTCTCATTCTTTTATTCCAGTGCTCCCCTATGACAATCTATTCTGAGTATAATTATTCATTCATTATTTTTCCTTTTATGTTAGGAGAAAAAGAACATAAATTATATATTCATTTCCCCATCTTGCACTGCAATTCAAGACTAAGAAATTAGTGTTTTCATTTATGAATTAATTTATAAGCTTTAATACAAGTCCCATTTGTCTCTCTAAAGAGTTGTACTTCTACTTTCATGTCATTCATGTGTGTGTACAAAATTGTATCTAATTAAAATCTAGTTTGCACAAATAAGATAAAACATTGTCTGAGGCAGGCTTAATACATTAAATATGACTAATTGCATACTCTTTCCTGCAAATACTATTATTTATGACTAAAAGATAACACTTTTGTGAATATGTATTTTCTTTTTCATTTTAAAATATTTGATTTATTCATTATATAGGAGCATTTTTGCTTTTTTGCTTTCATTTATGTATCATGTGTAATCTAGAATTAGATTTATAAATGGTTGTGAATCACTATGTAGATACTAGGAATTGAGCATGAGTCCTCTGCAAAAACAAGTGTGCTTAACCACTTAACTACTTCTGCTGTTAAATAGTAAGGCTGTTTCCATGTGATGGTCTGTATATACTCAGCCCAGGGAGTGGCATATTTGAAAGTGTGGCCCTTTTGGGGTGGGTGTGTCACTGTGGGTATGGGCTATGAGACCTACATCCTAACTTCCTGGAAGACAGTATTCTGCTAGCCAGCATCAGATGAAGATGTAGAACTCCCAGCTCCTCCTGCACCATGTCTGTCTGGATTCTGCAATGCTTCCTGCCTTGATGACCATGGACTGAGCCTCTGAACCTGTTAGCCAGCCCCAATTAAATGTTGTCCTTACAAGAGTTGCCTTGGTCATGGTGTCTGTTCACAGCAGTAAAACCTTAAAACATTTGATAAATTTAGCTATTGAAAATAATGCTACAGTGAACATGGATGGGTGTGTATTTCTTTTCTTTATTTTGTTCTTTTTCTTACTTTTTATTGGATATTTTATTTACTTACATTTCAAGTGTTATCCCCTTTCCCAGTTTCCCCCATGAAACACCCTATCCAATCCACCCTCCACCTCCTTCTATGAGGGTGATTCACCCACCCACCCACCCACTCCCAGATCCATGACCTGGAATTCCCCTACACTGGGGCATTAAACTATCACAGAACTAAGGGTCTCTCCTCCCATTGATGTACAACAAGGCCATCCTCTGCTACATATGACGCTGGAGCCATGGGTCCCCCCATGTGTACTCTTTGGTTGGTGGTTTAGTCCCTGGGAAATCTGGGGGGGTCTGGTTAGTTGATATTGTTGTTCTTCCTATGGGATTGTGAAACCCTCAAGCTCCTGCAGGCCTTTCTCTAACTCTTCTACTGTGGTTCTTGTGCTCAGTCTGATTGTTAACTGCAAGCATCAGCTTCTGTATTTGTCAGGGACTGGCAGAGCCTCTCAGGAGACAGTTGTATTAGGCTCCTGTCAGCAAGCACTTCTTGGCATCTACAATAGTGTCTGGGTTTGGTGTCTGTACATGGGCTAGATCACAGGGTGGGGCAGTCTCTGGCTGGTCTTTCCCTCAGTCTACTCCACACTTTGTCTCCATATTTACTCCAGTGAGTATTTTTGTTCCCCCTTCAAAGAAGAACTGAAGCATCCACACTTTGGCCTTCCTTCTTCTTGAGATTCATGTGATCTGTAAATTGTAACTCAGGTATTCAAAGCTTTGGGGGTAAAATACACTTATCCTTGAGTACATACCATCAGGTGTATTCTTATTTACATTTGCTGAAAATGCTTTTTTTCCATTGGATGGTTTTGGCTCCTTTGTCAAAAATCAAGTGACCATAGGTGTGTGGGTTCATTTCTGGGTCTTCAATTCTATTCCAATGGTCTATCTGCCTGTCTCTGTACCAATATCATGCAGTTTTTATCACTTGATTTTTAACCTAACATTATTCTTTTCACTCAGTACAAGCCCTCTGAGACTCACTTAACCTGAACATAATAGTTGTGGGTAGAGGGTATGTATTTTGTTTATGAGTAGTAGTACAAGGCATCGATGTATCACAGATAAATCATTTTTTTTACTTGTTTGAGATGGAGTCATGTTATATAGCCCAGGACAGCCACAACTTACAATCCTCCTGCCTCAGCCTCCTAAGATTGGAAGTATGGCATGTATAAGTACACCCAACCTCATTATTCATTTAAAGACACCAGGCAGCCAGAACTGATCCTGGGAAACAGTTCTCTGTATCCAGATCCCATGGGTAGAGAGCTGGATTCTCATAAGGGTGGACAATCCTGAGAGTACAGGTGAGACCACCACTTCTGTGTACATTCCTAGCCCAAGTGGAACCCAACAGGAGCCCTCTGGACACAGGAACTGAGGAGCATACTGGGACCAGATACTTCTGGTTTCCACCTGCCCTCAAAGCTGACCCTGGGACACAACTCTCTGTACTTAGATCCTGCTGGACAAAAAGCTGGTCTCCAGGAGTACTTATATACGTGAGAGCACAAGGGAGAACACCCCTTCTGCTCTGAGGGACTTGCACAGAGCCCCCAGGACACAGGAATCCAGGAGCTGTCTAAGACAGGATCCTTCCAGTTTTTGCTGTGCCCAGAGCTGTCCCTGTGACACAGCATTTGATGTTTTTGACTATTATATGACAAGAGGAATTTCTTTTCTCATCCAATCTATTTGGAGTTCTGTAGGCTTCTTCTATGTTTATGGGCATCTCTTTCTTTAGGTTAGGGAAGTTTTCTTCTGTAATTTTGTTAAAGATTTACTGGCACTTTAAGTTGGGAGTCTTTGTTCTCTTCTATACCTATTATGCTTAGGTTTGATCTTCTCATTTGTCCTGGATTTCCTGGGAGTTTTGGGTTTAAACCTTTTTGAGTTTTGCATTTTCTTTGAAGGTTGTTTCAATGTTTTCTATGGTATCTTCTGCCCCTGAGATTCTCTCTCCTATCTTTTGTATTCTGTTGGTGATGCTTGCATCTACGACTCCTGATCTCTTCCCTAGTTTTTCTATCTCCAGGGTTGTCTCCCTTTGTGATTTCTTTATTGTTTCTATTTCCATTTTTAAATCCTGGACCGTTTTGTTCAATTCCTTCACTTGTTTAGATGTGTTTTCCTGTAATCCTTTAAAGGATTTTTGTGTTTCCTCTTTAAAGGCTTCTACTTGTTTACTTGTGTTGTCCTGTATTTCTTTAAAGGAGTTATTACTGTCCTTCTTAAAATCCTCTATCATCATCATGAGATGTGATTTTAAATCCAAATCTTGTTTTCCTGGTGTGTTTGGATATCCAGTATTTGCTTTGGTGGGAGAACTGGGCTCTGATGATGCCAAGTAGTCTTGGTTTCTGTTGCTTAGGTTCCTGTGCTTGCCTCTAGCCATCAGGTTGTCTCTAGTGTTACCTTGTCTTGCTGTCCCTGACAGTGGCTTGGCCCCCTGTAGGCCTGGGTCAGCAATCCTGTAGAACTGTTGTCCTTCAGCCAGATCTGGGCTCAGAATGCTGCTCCTGGGTTTGTGTGTTCTGAAGCCTCCAGGTGGGTCACTTGGAGTTGGTCTTATCTCTGCTGTCAGGTGTATCAGTGCTCCTGGTGACTGGCTTTCAGCTCTGGGCTCAGGCAGAAACCATAAGGGTCCTGTCCCTGACTGCTCCTAGGTTCCTGTATCTAGAGGGCACTAGGCAGGTTCCTCTTTTCCCAGGACTGTAAACAGAAGTGGTGGTCTCCCCTGAGCTCTCAGGAGTGTCAGCACTTCTGAGAGTCCAAGCTCTCTCCCCACTCCTGTAATTCTTTAAGGGATTTTTTCCCTTTAAGGGCTTCTTCTTGTTCATCTGTATTTATTTAAGGAATTAATTAATTAATTAATTAATTTTAAATAGCCTGTTTATTTTGTGTGTATAACTTAGGAATTACAGCTCCATCCTGCCGGCCACCTCCATCCACACCCTGTGAGACTCATGTCCGTACTATACACCTGCTTTGCACAGAGGTGTCCATCCCACCTGTGATGCACTCCAAGATGGCACAAGGCTCCACATACCTCAGGCAGGATATAAGTCTGTCCCTTGCAGCCCACAGAGAACTCAGCTCCTGAGATGGGATCTTGTTCCAAACTCTACCACTAGTGCCCTGGAATTTATTTATGCCATTCTTAAAGTCCTCTATTGTTATCATGAGATGTGATTTTAAATCCGAATCTTGCTTTTCCTGTGTGTTAGGGTATCCAGGACTTGCTGTGATGGCAGAACTCGGTTCTCATTATGCCAAGTAGCCTTTGTTTCTCTTGCTTAGGTTTTTGGCTTGCTTCTTGCCATCTGATTATCTCTAGTGTTTTTTGGTCTTTTTGTCTCTGACAGGAGCCTGTCCCTTCTGTGAACCTATGAGTCTGCGATCTTAGGTGTGTCAACACTCCTGGGAAACAAGCTCTCTTCATGCAGTATTTTGGTAAGGAGAGTTGTGTCTCAGAATTAACTCCAGTGCACAAATGGAAACCAGAAGGATCCTCTCCCCCAGTTGCTCTGTGGTTCCTGAGCCCTGTGATCCCCTGGCAGGTTCCTATTTGGCCAGTTATTAGAGCAAAAGTGTTGTTCTCACCTGAAACTTAGGAGTGACAGCACTCCTGGGAGACCAGCTCTCCTCGAGTGGGATTTGGGTATGGAGAGCTGTGCCACAGGGCTGACTCCAGGCAGGTACATATTTCTATGACACACACATCATGAGGAAAAGCTACTCCCTCTCCTCCCAATACCATCTACTGTCATTAGCTCCTCAACTAGGAATAGAACTTACTGACCTTCTCTGCCCTCCATGCATAGAATTTGCTTGGATTGATCTATTACAGCTACAGTCAGTTCATGTGTGCAACTGTCATGGTATTTTCCAAAATCACTGTTTTGCTATAGTCATCTATGGCCACCGGCTCTTAAAATCTTCCAGAATTATCTTCGAGCCTTGGCAGAAAGGGGGTGTGATGTAGATGTCCAGTTTGGAGATGAACATCCTACAATCTCTTACTCTGTGAGGGCTAAAGAGATTTTGGGTTTCATCATTCAATTACTGTTTTGTTTTAAGTTTGTTCTACAAATTCACTGTTTGGCATATCTTTCCAGACTGATGGATCACAGATGGATAAGACCGGTTACTTTCCTCACGTGGTAGCATTCAAAAAATCTTCCAGCAATAGAAAAGCCAGCCAGTAGGTTTGAAGTTTCACACTCAGTACCAGCATGATGTGTTCATGTTCTGTGACTCAAGTATTTGCTATCTTTAGCAACAGTCTTACTTTGAAGTGAAACCAACAATAATGACAATAGCCTAAAATGGGAGTCTCTGGTACCCCACTGAAGAACAACTCCAACAACATGATCCATTCCCAGAACTTGCCTTTTTATTCAGAAGTCTATTATGATAATCATCCTAACCACTAGGATAACTCCATTTAAACATTTTTGTATATGTATATAGTTTAGGAGACTTCTATCATGATAGATTTCTATTTCTCATTTTCAGAAATTGTTAGTGCTAGTTATATTTTATCTGTGTTCAGTCACTGTTCTGACAAGCCCCCACCCATGTCTACTTACTTATTTCCTGATTTCTATAGGTACTACAAATTAACCACACATATCTAAGGATTCAAAGCTAGCATCTACATATGAGAAAGAATATGCAAGATTTGTCTCTCTTGGTCTGTTTCACCTCTATCTGAATTATTTCTACTTCCATTCATTTACCTGAAAAGTCCATAATTTCATTTTCATAAAAGATAATGTTCTAATCGCATAAATGTATAATATCTTCAATATTCATTCATTGGTTACTAGACATATAGGCTGTATCCACTTCCTGGCTATTGATCCCTAATGAACATGGATGAGCAAATATTTATAAAGTAGGACACAGAAACCTTTGAGTAAATGCTCCAAGAGTGATAGTCTTAGTTGGAGTTTCATTTTATGAAGAGACACCATGACCACAGAAACTCTTATAAAGTAAAACATTTAACTGCAGTTGGTTTACAGTTTCAGACATTTATTATAATTATCATTATGGTTGGAAGCATGGCACCATGTAGGTGCTAGAGGAGACAAAAATTTTACAACTTGATCTGCAGGCAGCAGCAAGAGACTGTGTACTACACTTGGTGTAGCTTGAATATAAGCGATCTCAAATCTACCCCAAAAGTGACATACTTCCTCCAAGAAGACCACACCTTCTCCATTAATGCTACCTATACATCCTAATAGTGCTATTCCCTATGGCCAAACATTCAAACACATGAATCTATGGGGTCTATGCCTATTCAAACCACCACAGCGGTATAGCCGGATCATGTGACAGTTCTATTTTCAGATGTTTTGAGGAATCATTGTGGATTCCACAGTGGTTTCAACAGTTTACATTCCTCCTTTTGTCACATACACATCAGCATTTATTTTCATTTCTCTATTGTTTTTTGTTTTATTTAATCTCAGACATTCTGATTGGAATAAGATAAAATCTTGAAGTAGTTTTGATTTATTAAATTACTTGAATTCAACAACTGAGGATGTTAAAAATTTATCCAAAATATATTTTTTCTTTAAGAATGTAGTTTAGTTTCAATTACATTCTTCAATATTTCAATTTTAATTTGGTTAGTCTTTTTCTTAATGCTTAATGTCATTTTTTAATTATTTGTACATTTGAAACACTAACACTCTGTCAAATGTATGCCTGGAATTTTTTTTTACCATTCTATGGAATTTTTAACTTAACTTAAACGGTGTCTTAGTCAGGGTTTTCATTCCTGCACAAAACATCATAACCAAGAAGCAAGTTCAGGAAAGTGTTTATTTAGCTTACACTTCTACATTGCTGTTCACCAAAGGAAGTCAGAACTGGAACTCAAGCAGGTCAGGGAGCAGGAACTGATGCAGCAGCCTTGGAGGGACATTACTTACTGGCTTGCTTCCCCTGGCTTGCTCAGCCTGCTTTCTTATAGGACCCAAGACCACCAGCCCAGAGACAACACCACCCACAATGGGCTGGACCCTCCCCCCTTGATCACTAATTGAGAAAATGCCTTACAGCTGGATCTCATGGAGGCATTTCATCAAGGGAGACTCCTTTCTCTGTGATAACTCCAGCTTGTTTCATGTTGACACACAAAACCAGTCAGTACAATTGACCCCTTGTAAACTTGACACACAAACACATCACTCAATACTTACTTTCTTATTCCTCCCCAAGATCTAAATAACTTAAATAAGTAATATGTCTCACAGTCTTTACAAATTCTTACATATTATAATTTCAATCCCTTTAAAATATTCAATCTCTTTTAAAATTCAAAGTCTTTTCACAGTCCAGTCTCTTAACTGTGGGCTCCACTAAAACATGTTCTTCCTTCAAGAGGGAAAAATAACAGGGCACAGTCACAGTCAAAAGCAAAATTAAACTCTATCCAGCGTCTGGAATCCACTCATGATCTTCTGGGCTCCTCCAAAAGGGCTTGGGTCACTTCTTCAGCTCTGCCCTCTGTAGCACTCTAAGCTCAGGTTTAGCCACTCCACTGTAGCAGCTGTCCTTGGTGATCGCCCCTGGTACTGGTATATCCAATACACCCGGGTCTTCTGCTGCAATTGGGCTTCAACAATAGCCTCTCATAGGCTCTCTTTATGGTGCCAAACCTCAACTCCTTTGCATGATCCCTTCAGTCCTGGGCCATCAACTACTACTGAGGGTGCACCTTCACCAATGGCCTTCCATGGCCTCTCACAGTGCCAAGCCCCAGCTGCTCTTCATGACCCCTCCATGCCTTCAAAACCAGTACCACCTGGGTGACTCTTACACATTATCAAGTCCAGCTGCAGCATGAGCTACAGCCCTGGCTATCTCTGGAACACAGCTTCTTTGTGCTCTCAGAAAATACTTACCAGAAGATTTCTCTTCAGTGATGTTGGTCTCTTCTTAATCTCTGCTAATTTCTTAGCTCCAGCTAACCAGCATCAATTGTCCCTTCTATTATTCACTCTAAAGTCAGATTTCTGTGACTCACAGCTTTTTAAATGTTATGCCTTAGTCAGGGTTTCTATTCCTGCACAAACATCATGACCAAGAAGCAAGTTGGGGAGGAAAGGGTTTATTCATCTTACACTTCTACATTGCTGTTCATCACCAAAGGAAGTCAGGACAGGAACTCACACAGGGTAGGAACTTGGAGGCAGGAGCTGATGCAGAGGCCATGGAGGGATGCTGCTTACTGAATTGCTTCCCCTGGCTTGTTCAGCTTGCTCTCTTATAGAACCCAGACTAACAACCCAGGGATGGCACCACCCACAATTGGCCCTCCCCCATCGATCACTAATAGAGAAAATGCTTTACAGCTGCATCTCATGGAGACATTTCCTCAAGGGAGGCTCCTTTCTCTGTGATAACTCCAGCTTGTGTCAAATTGACACACAAAACCAGCCAGTACAAATAGTGGTATACAAAGGCTTTTTATTTATGAGGTCCCATTTATTAATTCTTGATCTTTCTTATTAGTCATAGTTCTCTCTACAGTAACATAAGTGATAGAGAAATATATGATTTATTAAAATGGCTTACAGTCTGATGTCCAGCTCCTCCAGCAAATGGCTATCTATGTACAATGGGTCCAAGAATCCAATAATTGTTCAGTCCACAAGGCTGGATATCTAAGGTGATATTAAGTATATATTAAAATCCTGAAAAAGGTCTAATGCCAGTGAAAGGAATCAACTTGCTGGTGAGGTGAAAGCAAAGGCAGAGCTAGCTTCCTTGTTCCATGTCCTCATATAGGCTTGTAGCAAAAGGTGTGGCCCAGAGAGGTGAGTTTTCCCTACCTCAAAGGATCTTGATTAAAAGTGTCTTCCCACGTCAAAAATCTGGATTAGAAGTAGATCTTCCTCCTTCAGATTAAGTAAAAATTCCTCGCAGTTATCCCTTTTCATTTGGGGGTTTAATTTAACCCCAGAAATAATCAAATAGACCATGAATAAGACCCATCATAGTCTTAATGCATGTGGTATTAGTGTCCTGTTCACAAAGTCCTTTCCTGTGCCAATGCACTCAAGTACATTGCCTACTATCTTCTTTTTCAGATTCAGGACATCAGGTCTTAGGTTGAAGTCCATGATCCATTTGAAACCGAATTTTGTACAGGGTAAGTGATATTGATGTAGTTTCATTCTTCTAATTTAGCTATCGATTTGGGCCAGCACTATTTGTTGAAGACACTGTCTTTGTTCCAGTATGTACCTTTTTTTCATCACAAAAGCATCCCTTAATTGTAATTATTAGTCATGGGTTGTGACCCTGTAGAATTCCCATTTTCAGTATTAGGATACCTCTTGTTGCTGTTCTCGTTCAGGTCTTATTTAAACAGTCATGTTTACAAAATTTCATGGGTTTTCTCAGATTTCCTTGAAACAAAAATCAATACATTTCCTATTCCTGTAGCTCCTACAATCTTCTCCACCCCTTTGCATTATGACAGCTGGGCTTCAGAGTTGTACTGCAGACATTTCACAACATGAATTGGAGATGTGTCAGCTAGGACTTGGCACTGTCACTTGTTCACTGCATTTTGTATTTGTTTTTGTGTTTTTGTGATCATCTCCATGTATTGCAAGTACACATTTCTTTGGTGAGTGGCAAGACTGATACTTACCTTTGTTTATAAAAATAAATGCTTAGACTGTAGTAGGAGTCATGTTCATTTAGGAAACCAGCAGTTATAGGGTCTCCAAGATCCATTATTTCACTTGTCCCAAATAGTTGGCAAGGTTTCCAGTACCAGGCATAATTTCCCTCTTGTTGAGCAGGCCTAAAATCCAGTTAAGGAGCTATTGAGTACCACCAAGCTGTGTGTGCCACTGTTGCATCCTTAAGTATATCCTGCCATGTTGATTGTTATTTTATTTCATTAGGTCTCATAAATGGTAGAACTATTAGTTGCTACATTCCATTAGAAGCATCAATTAGGTAATGCAGATCCAGAGAGATAAATGTCATTTGTTCTCTCTAAAATATGAGCATAATTTTTTTTGTTGTGTCTTCATCTGGTTTTGTTATTTGAGTAATTCTGGCTTTGTAAAAGAATTGGACTGTTTCTTGTTTTTCTATTATTTTATGAAATTATCTAAGGAATATTTATATTTTCTTTAAAGGCCTTATAGAATTTTCCAATGTAACAATATGACCCTGAACAGTTTTTACTTGGAAGAATTTAAATTAGTGTTTCTATCCAGGTGGTATGATAGTAGGTATATTTGAATTATTTACTTCAGCTTCATTTAATTTTGTAGGTCAAATTTTTCTAGAAATTCATTCATTTCTTTTAGATTTTCTAGGTTAATAAAGCATCAACCATAAATTATATCATATAAGGCTCTGAAATTTCTCAGAATCTGTGGCAATGCCTCCATCCTCATCTCTAATTATGTTAATTTTGGTCTTCTTTCTTTTTATTTTGGTTAAAGGTTTGTGTTTTTAATATTTTCAAAGAACCAACTCTTAACTTCATTTTTTTTTGTATTGTATATTTCATTGCTCTTTCTTTACTTTTGTTCCTGATTTTAATTACCTCTTGTCTTCTACTGTTTTGGGATGCTTGGTATTCTTGATTTTCCAAGGCCTTCAATTGAATCATTTAGTTACTAATTGGAGATCTAAAACTTTAGTGTATTATTTTAGTGATATAGATTTTCCTCTTAGGAATAGCTTTACTATATCCAATAGTTTTTTGTGTATTATATTTTCATATTAATTCCATTCTAAGAATTTTTAATTTTCCTTCTTGATTTAATCCTTAATTTAAACATTTGGTATTATATTGTATAGTTTTCATGAAATTATATCATTTCTTTACTACATATTTCTATTGATATTCACTTTTATTCCACTCCGGTCAGATAAAATTCCGGGTGTGTTCTCAATTTTCCTATATTTGTTCAGGGTTGCTATGTCACCAAACATGTGTTTCATTGGCTACTAAGAAAAGTATGCATTCTTTAGCATTTTGCTGGCCTATTATATAGACTGCTATTATATCCATTAGATTTATAATGTCATTTATCTTGAATTATTTCACTGTTTAGTTTTGTTCTGATGATCTAAGTGAAAGTTGGGTATTAAAATCACATGATAATGGTACATTCTGATGAATCTGCAATTTTTAGAAATAATAGAATTTCTCGTATGAAGAATATATTGTTTGTTGCATGTTTGTTTAGAATTTTAATGTCCTCTCAGTAAATTTTTCCTTTAATGAATATTAAATGATGCTTAACTTTTCTGACCAGCTTTGTTTTCTAACATGTTCTGCCATATATTAGAATAGCTATGCAAAGCTGTAAGAGAAAAAATTGCATGATATGTATAAAGGAAAATCCTTTCAGAATAAAAGCTAATTTCTCATTGGAAACAATAAAATCCAGAAGAGCTTGAAACAATGTACTTCAAGTGTTATGTAAAGACAATGGACATCAACCTCTAAAGTACTGTACCTAACAAACTATCTCCATAAGTTATAAAACCTAAAGGAATAGAAGAATGTCTAGACTCATACAATTCACCAAATCATGAAGAAACCAACAACTTAAACAGAGTCATTAAAAATAGAATAATAAAAATTCTCATAGCTAATGATATCCCAGGTCTAGATGGCTGGACAGCAGAATTCAACAAGACTTTTTTTTTTTTTTTTTTTTTTTTTTTTTCCGGAGCTGGGACCCGAATCAACAAGACTTTCAAAGAAGATATACACTTCTCAAATTATTGAAATACTGAAAATGAAAGGAACAGTTCCAAGTTCACTTCTATAAGAAGAAAAATCTTAAAGCTGTCTCACAGTCTCATTAAAGTGAGCAATAAGGGCAGTCTACTGTATCTACTCTTTCTTCAATGAAGTGATTAAATCTATTGCTAGAGCAATAAGACAAGAGAAAGGATTGATAGAATAACGAAGTCAACTTAACCCATCACTATTTTCTCTGATATAACATACATAAGAGATAAAAATCCTACAAGAAACAACCACAAATAAGTAAAAGTTTCAGGACTGTGGCAGGACACAAATCAGCATAAAGTATGTAGTCTTTATATACTGATAACAAACACAATAAGAGATCATGTATGTGTTTTCATTCAATAACCTCAAGAAAAGTACAATATCTAAGAATAAACCTAACCAAGAATGATAGTCATCCACAATGAAAATTTTAAATCTCTGTTGAGATATGAAGAAAGATATTAGAAAAATGGAGAAAACACATATGCTCATGGATTGATAAAATTCATATTTGAGAACCCAAACCATGACCACCAAAATTTTACAATGGTGAGCTAAAACCCATGTAGATGAAAAAGACAACCAATTAATTAAATACTCAGGGTAAGAGGACATCAGCCTACAGATGAATGAAATTAGATCCAAATCTTTCACCCTACACAAATATCAACTCAAAAATAGATTGAGGAGCTTATTTTAAAACCAGAAATGCTTAAATGGCTAGAGTAAAACTGGATTCTAGTAGCACAGAAAGTGGCCCTCAAAAATAGGAAATGGGACTTCATGAAATTGAAAGGATTCTATAGAACAAAGGAAATTATCAGCAGAGTGAAAATAAAGTCTAGAGAATAGGAGAAAACTCTTTGCCAGATAAACTTCAGACTAGAGAGTGATATTCAGAATTTATAAAGACCAAGTTTCTTAACATGGAACACAAACTTCATCATCTGACCTCTGTCATTTTCCAGAACAAAGTGTTCCTCAGTTTGATATTTACAGCTTCCATGCTTTTGTTTATACTTACGTCTTCCTGTGACTTTAGTTGGGGTTCTTTTGACCATAAGTAGCCAAAGAAAAGCTATAGCATATTCTCATAATAGCAGCCAGAGTGACCAATTAGGTCATTTTTCTAATGGAAATCTTCCAGGATATATTTTTTTAATTCAGCAGAAACATGACATGAATTATAATGGTTTTTAGAAGTCTACATGAGCTTGATTTATTTTCTATTTGCTCCTTTCACTGATCACTTTGCTCTTACCACACTAACTTCTGCTATTTCTCAAACATGTTAGACATGCTATTGCCTTATGTTTGTGGATGTGTCCAGCTTTTTGACATTGCAACATGATGCTGTGATCTACAATTGTGTTGCATTACATTCATAGCTATCATAGGATGTGTGGGACCCACAGCTAGTTGCACAGACTTACAAACCTTTTTCATAAACTATTCTATCTACCTTAAAGCCTTTTTAGTAAATTACATATTGGCCTCAATGCTGTCCCTTCAAGCATTTACCAAATGTCATTTACTTAGTGAAACCTAACTTAAATATTTAAATTACAATGTTCCTTTTTCTCAGAGTTCATGAACCCCAATCCTGCGCAAAGTATCATGGCACAAATAATCTTCCAGCAAATGTGATTGATTAATTGATTTTAGCTCTTTGCTTGGTCCTTATCACCCTAACACATATGTTATTGAAAAATAGGATTTTTTTTCTGTTTGTTCATTGATCATTCATATACAACATACTGAGGGAATCTTTGTTGAATTCACTACTGAAGTAGATTCTATCTAATCTATGGGAAGAAAATGTACTCGAATTGTATGAAACAGCAATAAAAAAATTTAAGCAAGTGGCAAAAGACAAAACTATAGGGATCAATATCTCTATACAACCATCCATGGTCACAGCTCAATCATACAAAATTTCTTGTTCAATAACACAAGAATTGGCCCAATTTAACACAATCCTACAAGAAAGACAATTATCTAATTTACTGGTATAGCCACCTCTTTAAGACTCACCATACAACACTGTAGACAAAATTTCAACATTAACTTCAGAGATGATAAGACATATGTGCAAACAATTGCAATAGAACAAATTTTTTTTTTTGGTGAGAGACTATTTGACATCTCTACTTTAGTATTTGCAAATGTCATTATTTTTCTTTTTAAAAAATTTAAGTGTATATGTGTACACCTGTGTGTGGTTATATGCATTTGGATTAAGGTGCCCTCAGAGGCCAGAAGGCATAAGATAGTCTGAAAGCTGAACTTACAGCCATCTGTGAACTGCTTGAAGTGGCTTGTGGGAACTGAACTTAAGCCTAAGAAATCCCTCTAGCTCCTCTTGTAAATATCTTAATATTACTACATTCAAAATAAAATCATGACTACTAGTAAGAATAGCCTTTTAAAATCCCAATTATCTTCTGAGTGTCTATAAATGATACAATTGCTTATCAGTTGCTCAAAACAGAAGTTTAGAGTCTACTTTACATTCATATTTTCTGTCTCCCATCTCTCTCTTACAATTTATTTTAAGATGATATAATCTCTTGCATGGTGCATTTAGGATAAGCTTCAAATTCCATAAACCTTAGCTGAAGAGGTACGAGTGATCTAACTGAATTTTGATTAAACCTTACTTAATAATTCTTCTCTATTTTTGAAATAATGTTCCTTTAAATCATCTCTAAATTTGTAGAAGAACCTGGTGAATAGAGTAAAGGTATTTGTCAACAAGCCTACTGACCTGAGTTTGATCTGTAAGACCCATGCAGTAGAAAGATAGCACCAACTCTGAGGAGTTATGCTCTTAAACCTGAATCTTATTCTCCAAGCAGCTATCAATGGTCAATAACTACCAAGGTAGTGGTAAGAGTTCATGCCTCTCTCACCTCTCTCACTTCAATGCTTCGATTTTGTCTGGCTCAAGATTGAAAAAGGCCATATACATGCTTTCATAACCACAACTCCTGTTCACTCATATGCAACTGCCTTGTTATGTCCAGAAAACAGTGTTTCTGTGCAGTCCTCCACCATCACTTGCTTTTGCAATCCATCTGCCCTCCTTCCAAAATGAACCATGGGAGGAAAGGGTATTATATAGATGGCCCATTTAAGGCTGATCATTCAGTACACTGCCATTTTCTGTACCTTGAACAGTTGTGGGACTCATTGTTAATCACCACATATTGCAAAAAGAAGCTTTACTGATAAGGGTTGAGAGATTCAATAATATATGTGTATTATAATAATAAATCATGATAAATCAGTTTAATGCTGTACATTTAGTGGAATCATATAGAATCAGCAGAAGAAACATTGTTTGATTTTTTTTAAAGGCTCAGTTATTATAAAGACCCATTTAAAAAAGAATTATAGCACACAGGTCCCTGCTCCCAAACTCAGTGGGAGAGAGAGCTCACCGCCCAGACAGGTGGGCACTCCTGAGACTGCAGAGCAGGAGAGACCACCAATACTGCTCACCCCTGCCCACATCCCTGGCCCAAGAGGAAACTGTATAGGACCTCTGGGAACCGGAAGATAGGGGCACTCAAGCGGCAGGTCACCTGCGGTCCAGAAACGACCTGGACCTGAAGGGACAAGGTCAACGGCTCCCTGAACCCAAAACCCACGGAGGGAGAGCTAAACCTTCAGAGGGGTAGACAGGCCTGGGAAGGCAGAAGAGACGACACTCTGCACACATTTCCAACTCCAGAGGAAAATACCTAACGCCATATGGGACCCATGTGCATAGGGGCTAGGGAAAAGGCGGGGCAAGCCCTTCTGCTTGCCCCCCTCACTGAGAGTTCAAATGCAGCCCCCCAGGAGCAACTTGAGCCCTGGGACCAGAGGTAAGACCAACTTTGCTGCTCCAAGTGACCTGCCTGGTGGACTCAGGACACAGGCCCACAGGAACAGCTGAAGATGAGTAAACAGGAAAGACTACACGCCTGAAAGCAGAACACTCTGTTCCCATAACTGGCTAAAAGAAAACAGGAAAACAGGTCTACAGCACTCCTAACACACAGGCTTATAGGACGGTCTAGCCACTGTCAGAAATAGCAGAAAAAGGTAACACCAGAGACAACCTGATGGCGAGAGGCAAGCCCAGGAACCCGAGCAACAGAAACCAAGAATACATGGCATCATCAGAGCCCAATTCTCCCACCAAAGCAAACACTGAGTATGCAAACATACCAGAAAAGCAAGATCTTGATTTTAAATCACATTTGATCATGATGATGGAGGACCTCGAGAAAGACATAAAGAACTACCTTAGAGAAACGCAGGAAAACTTAAATAAACAAGTAGGAACCTATAGAGAGGAATCACAAAAATCCCCGAAAGAATTCCAGGAAAACATAATCAAACAGGTGAAGGAATTGAAAATGGAAATAAAAGCAATAAAGAAAGCACAAAGGGAGACAACCCTGGATATAGAAAACCAAAGGAAGAGACAAGGAGCCGTAGATACAAGCATCACCAACAGAATACAAGAGATAGAAGAGAGAATCTCAGGAGCAGAAGATTCCATAGAAATCATTGACACAACTGTCAAAGATAATGTAAAACAGAAAAAGCTACTGGTCCAAAACATACAGGAAATCCAGGACTCAATGAGAAGATCAAACCTAAGGATAATACGTATAGAAGACAGTGAAGACCCCAGCTCAAAGGACCAGTAAATATCTTCAACAAAATCATAGAAGAAAACTTCCCTAACCTAAAGAAAGAGATGCCCATAAACATACAAGAAGCCTAAAAACTCCAAACAGATTGAACCAGAAAAGAACTCCTCCTGTCACATAACAGTCAAAACACCAAATGCACAAAACCAAGAAAGAATATTAAAAGCAGTAAGGGAAAAAGGTCAAGTAACATATAAAGTCAGACCTATAAGAATTACTCCAGACTTCTCACCAGAGACTATGAAAGCCAGAAGATCCTGGACAGATGTCATACAGACCCTAAGAGAACACAAATGTCAGCCCAGGTTACTGTATCCAGCAAAACTCTCAATAAACATAGATGGAGAAACCAAGACATTCCATGAAAAAGCCAAATTTACACAATATCTTTCTACAATTCCAGCACTACAAAGGATAATAAATGGTAAAGCCCAACATAAGGAGGCAAGCTACACCCTAGAAAAAGCAAGAAACTAATCGTCTTGGCAACAAAACAAAGAGAAGAGAAGCAGACAAACATAACTCACCTCCAAATACGAATATAACAGAAAGCAACAATTTATTCCTTAAAATCTCTTAACATCAATGGACTCAATTCCCCAATAAAAAGACATAGATTAATAAACTGGATACTATTGAGGACCCTGCATTCTGCTGCCTACAGGAAACACACCTCAGAGACAAAGACAGACACTACCTCAGAGTGAAAGGCTGGGAAACAACTTTCCAAGCAAATGGTCTGAAGAAGCAAGCTGGAGTAGCCATTCTAATATCAAAATCAATTTTCAACTAAAAGTCATCAAAAAATATAATGAAGGACACTTCATATTCATCAAAGGAAAAATCCACCAAGATGAACTCTCAATCCTAAATATCTATGCTCCAAATACAAGGGCACCTACATACGTAAAAGAAACCTTACTAAAGCTGAAAACACACATTGCACCTCACACAATAATAGTAGGAGATTTCAAAACTCCATTCTCATCAATGGACAGATCATGGAAACAGAAATTAAACAGAGACATAGACAGACTAAGAGAAGTCATGAAACAAATTCATTTAACAGATATTTAAAGAACATTCTATCCTAAAACAAAAGTATGTACCTTCTTCTCACCACCACATGGTACTTTCTCCAAAACTGACCATATAATTGGTCATAAAACAAGCCTCAACAGAAACAGAAAGATAGAAATAATCCCATGCATCCTTTCAAACCACCACGGGTTTAAAGCTGGTCTTCAATAACAATTAGGGAAGAACGCCCACATATACGTGGAAGTTTAACAATGTTCTACTCAATGATAACCTACTTAAGGAAGAAATAAAGAAAGAAATTAAAGATTTCTTAGAATTTAATGAAAATGGAGGTACAACATATCCAAACTTATGGGACACAATGAAAGCTGTGCTAAGAGGAAAACTCATAGCTCTGAGTGCCTGCAGAAAGAAACAGGAAAGAGCATATATCAGCAGCTTGACAGCACACCTAAAAGCTCTAGAACAAAAAGAAGCAAATACACCCAGGAGGAGTAGAAGGCAGGAAATAATCAAACTCAGAGCTGAAATCAACCAAGTAGAAACAAAAAGGACCATAGAAAGAATCAACAGAACCAAAAGCTGGTTCTTTGAGAAAATCAACAAGAAAGATAAACCCTTAGCCAGACTAATGAGAGGACACAGAGAGTATGTCCAAATTAACAAAATCAGAAATGAAAAGGGAGACATAACAACAGAATCAGAGGAAATTCAAAAAATCATCAGATCCTACTACAAAAGCCTATATTCAACAAAACTTGAAAATCTGGAGGAAATGGACAATTTCCTAGACAGATACCAGGTGCCAAAGTAAAATCAGGAACAGATAAACCATTTAAATAACCACATAACTCCTAAAGAAATAGAAGCAGTCATTAAAGGTCTCCCAACCAAAAAGAGCCCAGGTCCAGACAGGTTTAGTGCAGAATTCTATCAGACCTTCATAGAAGACCTCATACCAATACTATCCAAAGTATTCCACAAAATTGAAACAGATGGAGCACTACCAAATTCCTTCTATGAAGCCACAATTACTATTATACCTAAACCACACAAAGACCCAACAAAGAAAGAGAACTTCAGACCAGTCTCCCGTATGAAAACTGATGCAAAAATACTCAATAAAATTCTTGAAAACTGATTCCAAGAGCACACCAAAACAATCATCCATCATGATCAAGTAGGCTTCATCCCAGGCATGCAGGGATGGTTTAATATATGGAAAAACATCAATATAATCCACTATATAAACAAACTGAAAGATAAAAACCATATGATCATTTCATTAGACGCTGAGAAAGCATTTGACAAAATTCAACACCCCATCATGATAAAAGTCCTGGAAAAAATAGGAATTCAAGGCCCATAACTAAACATAGTAAAAGTCATATACAGCAAACCAGTAGCTAACATTAAACTAAATGGAGAGAAACTTGAAACAGTTCCACTAAAATCAGGGACTAGGCAAGGCTACCCACTCTCTCCCTACTTATTCAATATAGTTCTTGAAGTTCTAGCCAGAGCAATCAGACAACAAAAGGAGATCAAAGGGATACAGACTGGAAAAGAAGAAGTCAAAATATCACTATTTGCAGATGATATGATAGTATATTTAAGTGATCCCAAAAGTTCCACCAGAGAACTACTAAACCTGATAAACACCTTCAACAAAGTGGTTGGGTATAAAATTAACTCAAATAAATCAGTAGCCTTCCTCTACACAAAAGAGAAAGAAGCCGAGAAAGATATTAGGGAAATGACACCCTTCATTATAGTCGCAAATAATATAAAATACCTTGGTGTGACTTTAACCAAGCAAGTGAAAGATCTGTACAATAAGAACTTCAAGCCTCTGACGAAAGAAATTGAAGAAAACCTCAGAAGATGGAAAGATCTCCCATGCTCATGAATTGGCAGGATTAATATAGTAAAAATGACTGCTTTACCAAAAGCGATCTACATATACATATATGTGTTCACACACAAGTTTAACATAAGTGAAGGTTCACGATGTAAGAAAAGGAGAACTGGATACAAAGTTAGAAATGAGGAGAGGAATTCAGAGCCTGCCCCACATGTGGCCCATACATATACAGCCATCCAATTAGACAAGATGGATGAAGCAAAGAAGTGCAGGCCGACAGGAGCCGGATGTAGATCACTCCTGAGAGACACAGCCAGAATACAGCAAATACAGAGGCGAATGCCAGCAGCAAACCACTGAACTGAGAATAGGACCCCCGTTTAAGGAATCAGAGAAAGGACTGGAAGAGCTTGAAGGGGCTCAGACCCCATATGTACAACAATGCCAAGCAAACCAGAGCTTCCAGGACTAAGCCACTACCTAAAGACTATACATGGACTGACCCTGGACTCTGACCTCATAGGTAGCAATGAATAGCCTAGTAAGAGCACCAGTGGAAGGGAAGCCCTTGGTCCTGCCAAGACTGAACCCCCAGTGAACATGATTGTTGGGGGGAGGGCGGTAATGGGGAGAGAATGGGGAGGGGAACACCCATAGAGATGGGAAGGGGAGGTGGAGGAGTTAGGGGGATGTTGGCCCCGAAACGGGGAAGGGGAATAACAATCGAAATGTAAATAAGAAATACTCAAGTTAATAAAGATGAAAAAAAAAGACAATAGATTTATGTAGGGCGCATTTGCCCCATCTGGGTGTGTAGCTTGTGTTTATATCAATTGAGTTTTGAGTTCTTCTTGTGGCCATTTTTGATTTTGAGAATTTACTGTTATAAATCTGACTGGTAAATTATAAAAAGAAAGATTTTTGTGTTTACTTGTTTTTTTGTTTTTGTGTGTGTGTGTGTGTGTGTGTGTGTGTGTGTGTGCCCACATTGTTTTGTTGATAAAGAGAACATAAAATTGAGTGGCTAATTAGGTGGGGAGGAGGATCTGGGCATAATTGGGAAAGTGAAAATCATGAGCAATATATTTCAATGAAAGTGAAATATATGTAAGCATCAATGATAAACCTGTCATAGAGTAAAGGATTGAAACAAATATAAAGAACAAAATGAACTAGAGAGTAAGTAGTCATTTTTATTCTATTTGTTAATAATATAAATCTCAAGCAAAGTCTAGTCAGAAAAGAATAGGGGATCACTTTCCAGTGAACAATGGAACGATGAGGTAAGAGTATAGAACCATTCTAAATATATGCACACTACATACAGAACACTGGAAGATCCTATTTCATAAAACAAATGTCATTATGTTTTAAAAAATCACAGATTAACCCAAACACAGTAATAGTGAAGATCTTTAATACCTTACTCTCACAATTACACAGATCAATTTGAACCTCCCCCTAATAACAAAAAGTAACAGAGAAACATTGAAATTAAATGGCATCATAAATAAATTAGCCCACCAAAAACTTTACAGAGTACTTCATCCAAACTCTACAGACTATAAATACTTAACATATCGAATTTGCTTTGAAGTGGATCACATACTACAATACAAAGAAATGGTACTCAATAAAAAAAAATGCCAAAAAGCTATGAATCAACAGTAAAGGAAATAACAGAAAAGACACCAGTTCATGGAGGTTACACAATTATTTAATGATGAATGCATCTGTGAAGAAATAAAAAGAAAATAAAAAATTTAGTAAAATTTAATAAAAATTAAAATGCATACATCAAAACATGGGACACTCTTAGAGGGACCTAAAGTAGAGTGTCATAGCTCTGATTTCCTACATTAAAAATTCAGATCAGGGGTTGAGGGATTTAGCTCAGTGGTAGAGCACTTGCCTAGGAAGTGTAAGGCCCTGGGTTCGGTCCCCAGCTCGAAAAAAAAAAAGAACCAAAAAAAAAAATTCAGATCAATTTTGAATTAAGATATTGGAAAAAGAAGAAGCAACAAAACACAAAATAGTAGATAAATAAATAATTAATTTCCTAGGGAGGATATAAATATAATAAAAACGAAATAAGCATACAAAAGGGGCAATGATATGAATAGTTCATTTTGTGAAGAAGCAAACTAGATTGGAAAGCTTAAAGAAAATGAAAGAAGTACAAATTAATCAAATCAGAGATGAGAACATAACAGGGATATTTATAAAATCACGAAGACACACCTTAATTATGTATATTCCACTAAATTGGAAAATCTAAGAGAGATGTTTAAATGTCTACACGCATCCCACATACTGAAGTTAAACCCAGGTGATTTAAGTAATAATTTGAACAACCTACAAAATGTTATAAGATTAACACAGTAGAAATGAAACTCCCAAAATAAAACAACCCAGGTACAGAAAGAATTCACTATACAATTTTACCAAAATGTCAAAGAATAATTAACGCTAATCTTTCTTAAATTATTCCATAAAACAAGAAATATATTCTTCCAAACTATTTTTGTGAAGCCACTACATGATAACAAAGCCAGATAAAAACACAATTTTCAATGAATATCTCTAATGAATATTAACACAAAATACTCAACAAAATACTTTTTTCCATATACCAACAACAAACACACTAAGAAAGTAATCAGAGAAATTATCCTAAACACAATATCTTTAAAAATAAACTCCTTAGGGCAAAAAAACATAATCAAGGAAGTACAAGACATCTATAATCAAAACTTTAAAACACTGAAAAAGACTAATTGAAGAAGACACTAGAAAATGGGAAGACTGTAAACGCTCGTGCATTTGTAGGATTAAGGTTTAAAAAAAAAGGCCATCCAACCAAATGTGACGTTTTTACAGAAATAAATTTTTATAAAATCTTTAAAATGGCATGGTAAAACAGAAGCAGAAATACTAACAAGAAAAGAATACTGTACTGATCAAACAGCTCCCTGCACCCAAATCTCGTGGGGATAGAGATCTGGACTCTCAGAAGTGCAGAAACTCCCAAGAACTCAGAGGAAAATACTCTCTGCCCACAATCTTGACCAAAGTGGAAATTGCCTAGTGCCATCTGTGCCACCTGGGCACAGGGACCCAGGAGCACTCAGGGGCAGGACCCTTCAGGTTTCTGCCTGTACCAAGAGCTGATAGCCAGTCACCAGGAGTGCCTAAACCCCTGAGAGCAGAGCATTCTGTTCCCATATCCAGCTGAAAGAAAACATGTCAACAGGAGTGCTGACACGCAGGCCTATAAGAGTGTGTCAAGGCACTGTCAGAAACATCAAGACATGCTAACACCAAAGACAACTTGATGGTGAGAGACAAGAACAGGAAAGCAAGCAACAGAAACCAAGACTACTTGGCATCATCAGAGCCCAGATTTCCCACCAAAGCAAATACTGGATATCCAAACATACTGGAAAAGCAAGGTTTAGATATATCACATTTTATGATGATAATAGAGGACTTTAAGAAGGACATAAATAACTTCCCTTGAGAAATATAGGACAACACAAGTAAACAAGTAGAAGCCCTTAAAGAGGAAATATAAAATCCCTTAAAGAATTACAGGAGAACACAACCAAACAGGTGAAGGAAAAGGAGTAAAACCATCCAGGACTTAAAAATGGAAATAGAAACAATAAAGAAAGCACAAAGGGAGACAACCCTGGTTGAGGATTTAGCTCAGTGGTAGAGCGCTTGCCTAGCAAGCGCAAGGCCCTGGGTTCGGTCCCCAGCTCCGAAAAAAAAGAAAACAAAAGGGGGGGGAGACAACCCTGGATATAGAAAACCTAAGGAAGAGACAAGGAGTTGTAGATACAAACATCACCAAAGAATACAAGAGATAGGAGAGAGAATCTCAGGGGCAGAAGATACCATAGAAAACATTAACACAACTGTCAAAGATAATGTAAAATGCAAAAAGCTCCTAGCCCAAAACATATAGGAAATCCAGGACACAGTGAGAAGATCAAACCTAAGGAAAGTTCCACCAGAGAACTACTAAGCCTGATAAACAATTTTACCAATATGGCTGGGTATAAAATTGACTCTAACAAATCAGTAGTCTTCCTCTACTCAAAGGATAAACGGGCTGAGAAAGAAATTAGGGGAATGGCACACCTTCAGAATAGTCCCAAATAATATAGAATATCTTGGTTTGACCTTAACCAAGCAAGTGAAAGATCTGGATGACAAGAACTTTAAGTCTCTGAAGAAAAAAAAATTGAAGATCTCAGAAAATGGAAAAAATTCTCATGGTCATGGATTGGCAGGATTAATATAGTAAAAATGGCCATCCTTCTAAAAGCAGTCTACAGATTCAATGCTATCCCCATCAAATTCCAACTCATTTCTTCATAGAACTAGGAGGACTAATTTTCAAATTCATTTGGAAAAACAAAAACCCAAGATAGTGAAAACTATCCTCCACAATAAAAGAATTTCTGGGGGACTCACCATCCCTGACCTCAAGCAGTATTACAAAGCAATAGTGATAAAAACTGCATGGTATTGGTACAGAGACAGGCAGTTAGATCAGTGGAATAGAACTGGAGACCCAGAAATGAACCCACACACACCTATGGTCTCTTGATATTTGACAAAGGAGCTAAAACCATCCAGTGGTAAAAAGAGCATTTTCAACAAATGGTACTGGTTCAACTGTAGGTCAGCATGTAGAAGAATGCAAATCGATCCATTCTTATATCCCTGTACGAAGCCTAAGTCCAAGTGGATCAAGGACCACCACATCAAACCAGATACACTCAAACTAATAGAAGAAAGAGTGGGGAAGAATCTCGAACACATGGGCACTGGGGAAAATTTCCTGAACAAAACAGCAATGACTTATGCTGTAAGATCAAGAATCGATAAGTGGGATCTCATAAAACTACACAGCTTCTGTAAGGCAGAGGACACAGTCATTAGGACCAAATGGCAACCAACAGATTGGGAAAAGATCTTTAACAATCCTACATCTGATAGAGGGCTAATATCCAAAATATACAAAGAACTCAAGAAGCTAGATTCCAGATAGCCAGATAACCCTTTTTTAAAAATGGAGTACACCGCTGAACAAAGAATTCTCAGATGGGGAATATGGAATGGCTGAGAAGCACCTAAAGAAGTGCTCAACATCCTTAGTCATCAGGGAAATGCAAATCAAAACAACCCTGAGATTTTACCTCACACCAGCCAGAATGTCTAAGATCAAAACCTCAGGCAACAAGAGTTGCTGGCGAGGATGTGGAGAAAGAGGAACATTCCTCCATTGTTGCTGAGATTGCAAACTGATACAACCTCTGTGGAAATCAGTCTGGAGGTTCCTCAGAAAATTGGACATTGCACTACCTGAGGACCCAGCTATACCTCTCCTGGGCATATACCCACAAGATGCCCCAACATATAACAAAGACACGTGCTCCACTATGTTCATAGCAGCCTTATTTATAATAGCCAAAAGCTGGAAAGAACCCCAATGCCCTTCCACAGAGGAATGGATCCAGAAAATGTGGTACATCTACACAATGGAGTACTATTCAGCTATCAAAAACAATGACTTCATGAAATTCATAGGCAATGGATTGAACTAGAAAATATCATCCTGAGTGAGGTAACCCAATCACAGAAAAACACACATGGTATGCAATCACTGATAAGTGGATATTAGCCCAAAAGCTCAAATTACCCAAGATACAATCCACAGATGACATGAAACTCAAGAAGAAGGATGGCCAAAATGTGGATGCTTCCCTCATTCTTCAATGAGGGAACAAAAATATTCATAGGAGGGAATGTAGAGGCAAAGTTTGGAGCAGAGACTGAAGGAATGGTCATTCAGAGCCTGTCCCACATGTGGTCCATCTATATACAGCCACCAAAACTAGGTAATATTGATGAAGCTAATAAGTGAATGCTGAAAGGAGCCTGATATAGATGTCTCCTGAGAGACACAGCCAGGGCATGTCAAATACAGAGGCAAATGCTAGCAGCAAACCATTGAACTGATAACAGGACCCCCTTTGGAGGAATTAGAGAAAGGATTCAAAGAGTTGTAGGGGCTTGCAACCACATAAGAACAACATTGCCAACCAACCAGAACTCCCAGGGACTAAACCACTACCCAAAGACTACACATGGACAGACCCATGGCTCCAGCTGCATATGTAGCAGAGCATGGCCTTGTTGGGCACCAAAGGAAGGAGAAGACCTTGGTCCTGCCAAGGTTGGACCCCCAGTGTAAGGGAATGTCGGGGACAGTAAGGGGGGATGGTTGGGGAGGGGAACACTCTCATAGAAGAAGAGGAGGGGCAGGGCATATGGAGCTTATGGACAGGAAAGTGGGAAAGGGAATAACATTTGAAATGTAAATAAAAATATCCAATAAAATATGAAAAAAAGAATAATGCTGGACATATCATCATACCCTATCAAGTTATGCTACCAAACTATACTGATAAAAATAGCATGGCATTAGTACAACATCATACATATTTCAGAGGAATAGAATGGGCCAGATATAAGTACATAAAATTATGGTCACTTATCAAAGTATCTTTTATTTGCTTGATGGAATTATCATCTAGGACATTTACTGCTGAATATGCTCATTCTTGCTAATTCTTTCTGAACTCTGCCTGGCTGGTTCTGTTGGTATTTAGTCTAGGCTCTTTATGTTAGTCCAGGTGTGCCTGCCTCACTATAAAAGGGGCTGCTTGCACCCTCTTCTCTTCTCTCGCCCTTACTCCTTACACTCTCTCTACCTCTTCCCCTCCCCCCTGTCTCCATGTGCTCATGATTGCTCTCTCTCTCTCTCTCTCTCTCTCTCTCTCTCTCTCTCTCTCTCTCTCTCTCTCTCTCTGCTATACCATCATGTGCCTGGTACCTCAGATGGGGCAGGGAAGCCTTAGCATGGGTCAGGAGAGGCACCTCCTTCCCCCAACACCTTACTGTTCCTCCACCAAACATATCTCTGGTCTCTTTCTTTTTATAAAATACAACAGGTTCAACTTAGCTCTTCTGGGTCAAACTCCTCTCCAAACTAAGTGATAGTGATTCAATTTGGCTCCTCTCAGCTTCTCACTGAATTGCCCTGCTTGGCCTGACACTAAACCTGGCAAACTGTTTTAACCTTCTGGCTACTTTTTTATTCTCTAGTTTCAACTGGCTCTGCTGACCTGCCCTGAACTGCATAAACTCATGAACTAACTCAACTCCACTGCAGTCCACTCACTGCACTGACTCCCAAATGACTCAACTCTCAACTCACTGGAAAACTGACTGACCTGCCTTCACTCTCTTGCATGCTCTTAAGCAGCCCCCCCCCTTTCCTATTTTCCAGAGAGAATAGAGCATATCCTATCTCTGACTCATTCTGTCGAATCAATTTCTGATTTGTCACTTTGTGTGCCCCTCAATCAGATGTCATTGTTTGGAATTAAATGTATGTCCTAAGAGAATCCAGACAGGTGAATTAAAGGTGAATAACTAAAGGTGTGTCTGCTGGACCATAGGGACCTGGAAAAGCTTTGGATGTGAGCAGAGCAGCCTTACTACTGGATTAACATTCCTCTACACCTGTTTTGTTGTTGATGGTGTTGTGTTGTTTCATTTTTACAGAGATACTAAAAATACACACTTTTAAAAATAACATTTCAAAAAGCTGTGTTTGGAGTAAACTGTATATCTAAATTTAGAAAATGAAAGTAGACACTTATCTTTCAAACTGTGAAGTAAATAGAGAGAATGTAAGGAATACACAACTAGATATAGGAGTGTGTAAAGACTTTAAGGACTCTAATTCCTCAGAAAACTAAAGAAATTGACAATCGGCACTTCATATGAACCAAAAGCTTTTGTACATCAAAGGAAATGGTCAATAAGGTGAAGGGCAGCCAACAGAATGGGAGACAACATTCAGTGTTGTATGTGTGATAAAGGATTATTTCTAGAATATACAAAAAACTCAAAATCTAAACACAAAGAAAATAAACAAAATATGATTTGGTTATGAAACTGAACAAGGAATTCTCAAAATAAGGTAAAAATGATAAATATTGTTTAAAATGTTCAATATCCTTAGCCATCATGGAAATGAAAATCAAAACCACTTTGAATTCCATCTCACACCAGGTTGAATGGCCTTCATCAAGAAAACAAATTATAACAATCAATTGCTGGAAATATGAGAAAAGGGGGATCCTTATTCATTGTTGGGGGTAGTAAAAACTGATACAGCTATATAGAAATCATTGTAAAGTTCTTTCAAAAAGCTAAAAATATACCAGCTATATGATCTAGTTAAACCACTCCTGGGTATAAACTCAAAGAACTCTATGTCCTTCGCAGGGATACTTGTATACCCATGCTTATCACAGTAACCAGGAAATGTAACTGGCTTAGACATTCATGCATTGTTCAATGGAAAATAAAACTGTGACACATACATGAGGTGATTTTATCCAGGCATATGCAAGAAAATGTGCCAAACAGGAAAATACAGAGAAGCCCATGAAGACTAATTTCCCAATTTTTTTTTCCTCATAAGTGGATGATAGTTCCAAATTCTCAGGTTAGTTTGTTTAACAGAGATTTCCTGTAAAGCCCAGGATTTAGAAAGAGACCTTTAGCAGAGGAGAAAAATTAGGTTTTAAAGGAGGTGTTTTGTAGAATCCGTGTGATATGAAAGTAGAGAAGAATATTTGATGTGTAAAAATTGAAGGGCTGTTGAAGGTGGGAAAATAAGAGAGGGGAGGGAGTTAAATGAAGCTAAGAATGGATTTAAAAGTCATACAGAAGCATAATATTTTATAAGCTAGTGGGAGAAAGGTTTGTAACGTTTTCGTGTAACAATACTTCCTTGGCTAGTATGTTATGACTTTGTAATTTTTGTAACTATATTGTGCTAAACTGACTAGTTCTTTTGGTGGGAACTATGGAGATATTTCTATGCAAAAAGAACTATTTGAGGAAATGTTTCTGCACAATTAGTCACTGGGCATAAAGCCAGAGGTTCCTCTTAGCAAGGTGGCATCTTCCAAGCTGAATGAACTGATACCTTGTATATCTCTTATAAAATCAAGGCAGACAAAGAAGAAAAAGGTCATAACTTAATATTTTTCCAGGCATGTGCTGGCCATACTTGCATACAGAATTTCACTCAGTCCCTCCAAACACATTTTTTATTCTTCACTAGATGATAGATTTATCTGTAACTTTCCAAATTGATTAACATCTTCTGCATAGAGCCACATTCAGACATGCTTGGATGCTGTTTTCCACAGAAAGACATGGAGAAGAAAATTCCTAGTATATTGGTTCTTTGTGGAAACAGATGGAAGAATGTTGACTTATCTCAGCAATCTGACTCTATCTGGTTAAAGTGAAGCTACAGCAGGCCATCAGAGCTGGGAAAGTGCTTTTATCTTTGGTTCACCCCCTCCCATAGACAGGCAGGCTGGGTTTTATCATCTGGATACTTACGTAGAAGGAACTTTGAGATCTGAGTCACAGAAACTCTGACAACAAATGGCATTAATAATAAGTTCCATTTACTTACCAAAGCCATGCACTTTGCCAGACTCCCCATGTATGTATCACATCAGTGGAACTTCACAACAATCATAGAATCTGAGTCTTATTCGAACATCAATTTTTCATAAAATAAAACAGAATTTGAGACATGATGTTACTTGCCTAATTCTAAATCGCATGCTCTTAAGAAACATTCTATTATAAAAGAGGTTAATCCATATTGCTAAATTCAATGTTCAACCTTCTTTCTATACTACATAGCCACCGTATTTCTAGGAAATTTAAGACCAGAATCTCCCATCACTGCTATCTTACTCAGTGCTCATCTGTTGTCCCCTACCAGGTAGAAAAAAAAATCGTTACAATCGATATATTTTCTTACTAGGAATATAAAATTTTAAATGATGAGTCTGCGATGATAGTTTGTCAAACATGTAGTATCAGAGGGATGCACAGTCCATAGTCAGAGGACCTAGTAACCATAGGAGAAATAATATTTCAAGGACCATTCCTTGAAACATGAGGATAATGGAAATGAAAGGCAAGAGCTTCTCAGTTGCAGTGCAGAAGTGGAAAATGTGAAGACACTTTAACATTAATCGGTTTAGATGCTGTACTTTAAAATAAGGTCTTCTGGCCAAGAAAAAAAAGTAAGGCCAATTCATTCGCAAAGCAGACAATAAATTGAGACTTTCATGCCTCTTCAATTTCTTTCAAGGCAATTCTTTTGTTCTTTTATTTCATTCCTGCTTTCTTTTTTTGTGGCTTTTATTTTACATACTTGCTTTAACTCTTGATATATGCTTTTTCTTCTTGTCTAAGGCTGCTATAATTTGATAGGTGACTTCCCCCCTCCCACCAACACACACACAAAGGTCTATGTTTTAGAGTCTTAGTGTCTGGGATGACAGTGTCAGGAAGTGAGGTCTAGTGGGAAATATTTAGGTCACTGGGAGCATACCCTTATAAAATGAATGACAGGAGTTCATATAAGAACAAGAGTTTTTATAAATATATACCTGGCTTCTGAATTATAACCTTGTTATAATTATAATTAGTAATGTGATAGCTCCCTTTCCATATGCTCCTGTCATTCCTGTGGCATGTTAAGGTAATGAAGCCCTGGATGTCTTGCCAGAGTACAATAAGATGTCTGGATTTTCAGCCTCCAAAACTGAGCTAAAACCTTTTCTCTATAATTATCATTATTGTGTATATGTGGCCAGGGTGAACAAATTCTACAGACTACAACTTTGGGAAATTGGTTCTCTCCTTCTGTCTTTACTTGGGTTCCAAGGATTGACCACTGGTGATGAGGCTTGCACAGTAAACACTATTACCTGCTGCACATCTTCTCTTCTGAAGTACCCATGTTCAAACCTTTTGTTACAATACTCCAGAATAAACAAATGCACTGGGCTGTGCCCATTTTCAGAATTTGCTGACAAAATACATGTTTCTGGCTTTCCCTTTTGGTCTTTCTATGTATTCACCTTGTCCTTTCTTTGTTCAGATATTCATTTTCTCACACCATCCTAGACAGGAAAAAAATCGCTGGATGTTCCAGACTAACATTTAGAACTTTCCATACAAAGTTTTCTTTCTTACAAGCTTAGAAGGACAAGATTCATCTGCTGCAATCAATAGATTAAAGAGTGCAGTTGCAGAGAGGGACAACAAAGTTTTAATCCAAGGAAATGAATGTAAATCAGGCAAGTGAAGACTCCCTAAAAACATGACAAGACTAAGTCAGATTCTTAGGAAATGAAGTCTTTGAAGGCTCCCAGAAGAAGGGTAGCAGGAGATAAATGTTCAGTGAATGGAGGCCAGGTGACAGAGAAACCTCTCCAAGGAAAGGGAATAGTCATGGGGTCAAGATTGTAATAGGAAGCAAAGAGCAGCACAAAACTCAGACAAAGGAGATTGCCCTGTAATTAGGTCAAATAACTGAACACTTGGCTCAACACCTTGTTTAAATGCACTGCAAGCCAAATTCTGAATGTCTTGCGCTATAACCAAATCTAATTCCAATTTTAAGGGAACAGATGAGAAATTGGGTCCACTGTTTTATCTGCTGTGAGTCAGCTAGGCCATGCATCGCCTCGATTTCAATTTAAAAGTACATTCTCTATAAATACCACATACTCTGCTTTTTATCATTTGTATTCCTTTAGATTTTTTTTTGAATTATTTCAATGCTGCCATTGCTGAGGTAAGAGGAAAATTATTTAGATGCATTTTTATCTGACATAAAGAAAAGATGAGATCAAAGACGGCCAAAGTTCCCCACGTTCAGCATCTCAGAGTTATTGATAGTCACATAAAGAACTTACCATCCATGAGAGAGAAAGTGTCGAACATCAATTCCACCCTATGTAGGCTTTGCTCTCCCACCAGTCCTTGTTAGCTGGCTCTACCACATTCTCTGTGAGCCCCACGATCCACATACACCTTGAATGTCCAATTTGTAGAAAAAGTTGTCATAACCACTAAAAAAGATGGTCTCGATGTCAAGATTTGAACTTTCAAACAATGATAGGGTCTCAAATATTTGAATTGAGGCATTTTGTAGGAATGAGAGAAAAATTTCCTGGGATAAGGCTAGTAAGCCTTTACAAAAACATCAGTCCCTTTGTCCCTATCCCCCAGTGATTCATATTGAAATTTTCATGAATAAATTCCAAGTGTCAGCATTGTTTTAAAGCTGTTTCTATATTTTGAACATGACATTAAAAGGATAAAGAGTTGATGTAATTCAAACTTCTAAGTGTAAGTATAGTGAAATGAGGATTCACATACAGCAAAAAGAATGTACTAGGTGTCATGGCAGATTAGTCAAGGAGGCTAGAATATAAGTATCCTTTTCTCATGCCTTCTTTCTCCACATTGCTTTAAAATGTAAAATACCATTGCAAAATAGAGTTCTCTCTAAACCTTATAAGCACTTCTATCTAGCAGAAAGATCAGCACAACCTTTCCACTCAATCTTTTTCATACATGTCTCACACAATAGCAGACTCAGATGATGTCTTGGAAATTGTATAGTGATTGCTAGATATGTGAGAACTCTTAATATCAGGATATGAGACTCTTATTTATGAAAGGATTCCAAACATTTTATCTGCTTTTGAAAAGAGCATATTTCTAAATACTTAACGAGATCCACAGGGTCTACATAATAATTCTGATTTACATTATTATACACTTAACATAATCATTTTGTGATTATAAGAAGAAAGAACAACCCTACTTGAAGAGAACTAAGTTCCACACTGCTGTTCAGAATGATTATACTGATTTACACTTACAATAACAACATGTAGGAATGATCCGTCCTCTCCATTTGTTTCACTGAGAGAAAAAGATTGTATTTACCTTACTGATACCTTTTCCATATATTAATAAATATCTGTATTACTGTGGTTTCCCAATTCATGTCCTTTCACCAATTGTGATACACAGAATTCTAAAATGACCCAAGTTGTCTCTGCCTATATGCTTCCCCCTAGAATGTAAAAAATGAAGAGGTCAGTCAAGGATAGCCCAAGAAAACCTACAGAGTCATCTAACCTGGACCCAGACGACTCATAGAGACAGAACTGCCAGCCAGACAGCATGCATGGAACTGACATAGGCCCTTAGCACATATGTAACAATTGTGCAGCTGGAGGGAGAAGGGGCTGTCTCTGACTACACTGCCTGCCTTTTCCCTTAATTGGGCTGCTTTGTCTAACCTCAATAGAAGAAGATTTGCCTAGCTTTCCTGCAACTATATATGCCTAGGCTAGTTGCTATCCATAAGAGACCTCCAGTTTTTTTTGAGAAGGGAAGAAGGGTAGAGGCAGGAGAGAGGGAGGACCTGGGAGGAAAAGGGGGAAGGGAATTTAAAATCTGTGATCAAGATGTAAAGTAAATTAATAACTATTGAAATGATTGACAAAAAACAGATTGTGAAATCATCAGTTTTATGTTTGTATTATATTATATACATAACCAACCTTTAATATAACAGTGTTAAGGGATTCTCCATGTTATGTCAGAGTTCCACAGCTAAGAACTTACAGTGACATCTAAGGACAGTGATTCCCTATCTATAGCTGACAACAAGGAAGTAAGTGGAAACTCAGGCCTACGTCCACAAATAACTTAATTCTACCAATATACTGTCTCTGTGTGCTTGAAATAAGGTTACTGACCCCAAGAAGTACTGCTATTTTACCACTTCAGAACTCTGAGTTGGAGGAAGCCTTCTAGCATCTATTGTTTTCTCTTTTAATATTCTCCTTTGTGACACTTCATAAAAATCTAACCTCCAGGTTGTGTGAAACCCACAGCACATAAATAGACCACTTGTAGGCATCCATTGTAACAGCTCCAGTTGTTGTAGCACCAACAGCCAGTCATCCCAGGGAGCCATCTTAGACTCTTACAGTGATGATATATGTAGGAAGAGAGCTACTCAGCTACATCCACAGAATTATAAAGATGATTTTATTTTAATTCATTGTAAAAAATGATTTTTATTGTAAGCCAGTAAATTTTGTGCTTTACTATGTAGAACCAGAAACTGACTTGGCATGTGTTGTGTAAACCGTTGTAGACATATACCCAGTGCATTTGTTCTGTAGCAATAGATAACCAAGTATATATGAACACATGTAATCCTCTTCTGGATAACTGGTATTATTCTCTCTATTTGACAAATGAAGGAAAGATAATGATACTTAATTGTTCCAAGACCACAATGCTTGCAAATGAGTGAATTATAATATTAGCTCTGAGTTCTTATTCCTAATCAAGATTCTGAAATTCTGCTTATAAATTGCAAGAATGAAAAATTCTAATAATATTAACAAATATATCTTATATAGTGGACCACACCTTAATTTGGTGTGGGAACAATGGAGAAAACAAGTTGAGCACTAGCATGCATGCGGTAATTAGATCCTCTATTCTGTGTGTGTGTATGTGTGTCACGTGCGTCGCGTGCGTGCATGCGTGCATGCTTAGATGTGTGTGTGTGTGTGTGTGTGTGTGTGTGTGTGCGTGTACGTATGTGTGCACATGCTGGTAAATTTTTAGTAACATTGTAACAATTAGTAACATTGACAAAGAGTCAATTACAAAATGCCCCAGAATACAAAATACAAAAATCCTAGAAACAAAATAAAAAAGGTCATCCTAAAATGGTAATAATCTTTAAGATAAGAAAACCATTGTATCAAAGGCACTGAGCATGTTTAGTAGAATTTAAATGAAATTACAAACAAAGGACACAGTGGAACATTCCCAATCCATACTGATTAGGAAGATGCTGCTTGTATGTCTAAAGGCACAACACCAGAGACACAAAGGAACCCCAGTGTCTAGTGGATCTAGAATGGACCACCTCCAAGTGGACAGAATTTATCACAATTTTTACAGGACAGGGATTAATATACTCTCTGTAGAACTCTGTAGAATGTACATGGAAATGAGCCATGTTGGCACATGGAGCATGGGTGGCATGTTTCCACACAATAGGAGAAACAGGATTGGGGCTTGCCCCCACATCACTCATCCATACAACATGAGCTGTCCACCTCTCCCGGTGCCCAATTGGTGTAGTGGGGAAATGGTAGCTTCCTTCTCTAGGAACTACTTATTAGTCAGATAAATTTATCAGAGCTATGTGATCAACAAACCAAGGGATAAGAAGCTGGAACTATAGGGGTTCCTATCTTCCAGAGCGATAGTATGTCACTGCCCTTTGTGGGGCAGGAAAGTAGGAACTGAATGGATATTCCTGGTTCAGTTGTACTGATCAGGGTGCCAGGACAAAAGCCATCCTCACCATTCTCCGTGTATGTGGGTGAGAATTTCCCTCAACTCCGCAGCATATACTTTCATGCTGCCATCATTCCGGTAGCCCTATTTCCCCCCAAGTGAATGACAAGGTATGCTTCATTTGGATCAGATGTTCACACCAATGTGTCTACTCACCCCTGCTAAGAAAGCAAAGAAATTATTTGTATGTGCTCTAGCTCATGTAGAAGCAAGTAGTGGCTGTTGAAATTTGGTGGATGACAGAGCTGTACACTCTTCCAAAGAGACACCCTCATCCCAGTCAGATAGACTGTGGCAGAGGAGAGACCTTCACTCCAGCTCCATGGGCAGGCCCTTAATTTCCAAATCAAACTAAACCAATAGCTTAAACAGATGTAGGTCCATGTGACAGTAAAGACAGTAAAGGAGATTCAAGGTTTTATATTCTTTAGATGTCTACTTATGCTGTGCTGGCTATTAAAAAGTTATGTGCAACTTCAAGATGAAAGGCACCAGCAGTTTCTTAGAAGAGGAGAGTCCTCATCTTCCTGTGATTTAACAAGATAGAATTCACTGGGGCTTCTGACTCAGTCAGCTATTAATTGAATCGGAGTCAATGAAAATCTTGCTGTATTTCAGTGTGAATTTTCTGAATGGAACTCCAGGCAATTTAAACACGAGCCTAATGCCCATTGTCTATTCATTGCCATGATATTTATCTGACATGAAAATAACTTCTTGCATACCTTCCTGAATGATAAACTCAGCACATTCATCACACAGGATCAAGGCAATGAGCATATTATAGCCCTTCATATCAGCTGAATTTTTGTTCCTGATGGCATTCAGCTTCGAATGACACTCATAAAGATAGTCAGTGCCAGCTTATTTTCTGCTGTTCTCCTCCAAGGCAACAAGTCCTCACTGAACCCATTTGGCATTCCACTGTATCGGAATCCCAAGAATCTTGTTCTCTGTATTCTGGGAATTTCGATCTTTGCTTCACTGTGTTGGTAAGAAGGCCACCACCATGGACTACTCAGCCATTCCATATAGTCATCCCTGTTTTCAGGAAATGAATGTTATTCTAGAAGTCATATGCCACCTTAAGCAGCTTTAGAAAGAGGAAACTCACTGCAATGTCACTAGTCGAGAGAGAAACTGCTATACCTCAGCCCTAATAGGAGGCACAGTCCAAGCAACTCCCCACAACTCTGTTCCAGATTCTTCTGTCTCCATCTGCCCTACCACAAGGGTGCCAGAAGAGACTGGGACATACCCTCCCCACTCCTTGATGAGCCCAGAAGTAGCCTCTCAAGGGTAAGCTGAGCTGAGCCAGACCTGGGTCTTCTATGAGGGCACACACTAGCTGTCTCTTCTGCCAGTCCACCCCTCAGCCCTATCCCTGCTGCCACAGTGCCGAAAAAAGGAAGTCAGGAAGGGGGGCTTCTATCTTGACTACAGATGTAAAATCATTTCCTTCAAACACATATTGCTGTGATTCCCCTGCCATGACAAACTGTTTTTATTGGTTATTTTATTTTTTTACATTTCAAATGTTATCCTCCTTCCTGTTTTCCCATCCACAACTCCCCTATCCCATCCCCCTCTCCTCCTTCTTCTATGAGGGAGCTCTCCCACCAACCCACCCACTCCTGCCTCACCACCCAAGCATTCTACTATGCTGGGGCATCAAGACTCCATAGGACCAAGGGCCTCCCCTCCCATTGATGCCAGATAACGCCATCCTCTGCTACATATGTGGCTGAAGCCATGAGTCCTTCCATGTGTATTCTTTGGTTGGTGGTTTAGTCCCTGGGAGCTATGGGGGTCTGGTTTGGTGATATTTGTTGTCTTCCTTTGGGGTTGCAAGCTTCTTCAGCTCCTTCAGTCCTTCCATTAACTCCTCCACTGGGGGTCCTCATGCTTACTCAGATGGTTGGCTACGTGCATCTGCATCTGTCTTGGTCAGACTGTGTGGAGAGCCTCTCAGGGGACAACCATACCTGGTTTGTCCAGCAAGCCTTCTTGGCATCAACAATGCTGTCTGGATTTGGTATCTGTAGATAGGATGGATCCCTAGGTGGGGCAGTCTCTGGATGGCCTTTCGTACAGTCTCTGCTCCACTCTTTGTCCCTGCATTTCCTTTACACAGGAATAATTCTGGGTTAATGTTTTTGAGATAGGTGTGTGGCCCCATCCCTTATCTGGGGGCTGTGCCTAACCGCTGTATATGGTCTGTACAGGTTCTCTCTCCCCTGTGTTGGGTATTTCAGCTAATGGAGTATTACTCAACTATTAAAAAGCAATGACTTCATGAAACTCGCAGGCAAATGGATAGAACGAGAAAATATCCTGAGTGAGGCAACCCAGTCACAAAAGAACACTCATAGTATGTACTCACAGATACATGGATATTAGCCCAAAGCTCAAAATACCCAGGATACAACTCCATATCATACGAAGCCCAAGAAGAAGAAAGACCAAAGTGTGGATACTTCAGTCATGCTTAGAAGGGGCAACAAAATAATCACAAGAGGTAGAGGGAGGTAGGGATCTGGGAAGGAGAGAGGAGGAGGAGGGAAAATGGGGAGAGGCAGGTGTGGGAGGAGACTCTGGAAAAATACAGAGGGTTAGAAAATTGAATGGTGGTGTAGCAGTGGGGGATGGAGAACTGGGGGTAGACACTAGAATGTCCCAGATGCCAGGAAAGCAAGAGGCTTCAAGGACCCAATGGGGATGCCATGAGAAACTTTAACCTGGAATTGAGAGTAAAATAAATACTTTCTCCTTGTGTTGTTTGGTCAAGATATTTTATCACAGTAATAGAAAATGAACTAAGACAAATATCAACATAATAAAAATAAGACATCATACATAACAATTAAGTCTTGTAGCTGATTCTAGAAAAAAATTAAAATGGGAATGATGTGACACATAAAGAAAATTTGAATTTTACGTATAGATGTAAGCTTTAAGTACATTAAAAAAATTTTGTAAAGCACCCAACAGTTAGTTTGTGGGCTTATAGAATACACTAATGGACTCAAACAGAATAGGATTTCTCCAGAGATCCAGGCAGCATCTCACAGGCATGTCAACAGGCAGAAAGGAACCACAGATGTGAATGGGTGTGAGGACTGGGGAGCCTATTACGATTGTGGGCTGGGATCTGAAGAACTAAGTATTCAAATATCTGTTCCAGGTTCCAAACGATAGTAAACACAGTTCACATTTCAGAACTTCAAGTTAGTCACTAAAAATAAAATGGACGTCTGGTCCCATCTGCCAACAATTAGAAGAGATATTGGCCCTGACTATAGTTTTGCCTCTGATGAGAAAAGATCTTGGCTGGATCCCCACAATTCTGCTTCCTTGACCAGCTGTGGACCATCATGCTATGTCCTCAAAGAACATACTGCTCAGAGAATAGACACTGCAGGCCAACATACACTTTCTATTCCATTTCAGTGGTCTCAGTGTAACTCCCTGTTCCTTCTTACTCCACATTCAGGCTGGACTGTGCTGGGAATGTCAGAGAACAGAGTTGTGACTCAGGAGCTGACTCGTGCATAGGTTCTTCTGAATCTTATAAAGATTTAGCCTCTTGATCTCCAATTTTCAGTATGTCATCCTTAAAATCATGCCTAACGGGAAAATAAAGTCTATCTTTAAACCTCATGTTCTTGATGACTTCTATCCAGTGACATCTGTTTTATTTATTTCTTCCTCCCTTCTAGAGTTGAAGAAAACTGAGTGTTCTCCTAGAGTTAGAGTAACACTATTACTCTTTATACAGTGTGACACTCCTCTAATATACAGAACATGGCACCTACTTTATCTGAGTATTTGAACACTTGTTTCAAATTTATTTTATATTTTTAGTTCTGCCAATTCATTGCATTTTTTTTTCAGTTCTGGCAAACCTTGGGCCTCGTACATTCTCACTAAGTGTTCTACTACTGAATTGGTGCTCCAGACTTGCTCCAGTCCTATTTTATTTTGTAGTATTACTGCATAAGTTGAAAACAGTGAGCCAATATTTCTATAGCACCTACTGTGTGCCAAAAACCTTAGAAATATAACAATCTAAGAATGACACGACCTTGGTGTAGTCCAGAAAATGTGAGACAAAAATACAGAAAACAGTCGCAGCAGTAAGCATCTTCGGTTATTTAGTAAGAGGCTAACACAGCAAGCTGAAGACTGTAAGCTTTAGTTGTAAACCAATGGGTTTCAGGGTGTAAAGGAGGTTCCGTGGAGGACAAGATGAATGAAACAAGGGAACAGATGCTCTTAGATAGTAGTCATCCTCAGAATGAACTAAAGTCTGTTTTCTTTTCTACTGTGTGGAGAGAATTAGATCCAGCCTACTTTAGTAAAGTTCAAAACAATGCTGGGTCAATATTTTAACTTATTACCTATAGGTAGAATTTCACTTGCCCTATAGGTTTGACCAAGTATGGGAATGCTTAAAACAACTGACAACATGGGCCAGTGAGGAAGCTGTCTGGTTAGATTTCTGTCAACTTCACATAAGCTAGAGTCATTTGAGTGGAAGGAACCTCAGTTGAGAAAATGCTTCCAAAAGATCAGTGTGTAGAAAAGCTTGTAAGTTATTTTCTTAATTAGTGATTGATGGGGAAAGGCTCATCAACCAATTGTGGGTGATGCCACCCCTGAGCTGGTGATCCTGGGTTCTATAAGAAAGCAGGCCTGAGCAAGCCGTGTTGATCAAGCCAGTAAGTAGTACCCCTCCCCACCCAAAGAAGCCTCTGTATCAGTTCTTGCCTCCAGGTTCCTGCCCTGTTGGAGTTTCTGTCCTAACTTCCATGGAGGATGGACAATGATATGAAAGTGTAAGCCAAATAATCCCTTTACTCACCAAGTCACTTTTGGTCACCAATGTCATTCCAGTAATAGTAACTCTAACTTAAACAGGGGCTCAGAAAGTAAAAGTGCTTGATGCTGTGACCTGTTTAACCTCCAAATCTCAAATGGTAGGAAAGAATGGACTTCCCAAAGTTTTCTTCAGTTCTCCCCATATGCAACAGCCCAGGTGGACCTCCACACATACATGAATGCAAACAAAAAAATAAATAAAAAACAGAGAGAAAAACAGAGAGAGAGAGAGAGAGAGAGCTTACAGCATAGTCCTGGTCGGCCAATGCATAAAAGAATTCAGATATCAAATCAATATACCTTGGTAATTTCCAATTAGCAAATATTCTAGAAATAATATTTATAATGTCAACCAAGGCTAAAATAAAAAAAATCAAGACACAAATCTGACAATATATGTAGTATTAATATGGAACAAAAACCTATAAAAATTATTTAAGGGTATTTTAATATTTGAACAAGTATAGAGATATGTATTGACATGGGCCAGCCAACTAAGTGTTAACATAACGGCTATGCTCTCCAAATTGCTCTATAAATGCTAAAAGATCCCAATAAATCTAATTTGTTTTATTTACATAAAAATTAATGAGATCATTTGAACTTATTTGGATGAGAAAATGCATAAATATGACCAAGAAATTTTGGAAATAAAAGTAGAAAAGAAAGATATGTCCAACAGATATTAAAATTGGTATAAAGCTATAATAACTAAAATTTCATAATTGGTACTAAATATTTTTAATTAATGGAATAAATTGAGAGGATACCAGGAATAGGTACTAGAAATACAGATGGAAATAGATGGCAATACAGATATTGATGTGAGTTGATGTATGGTAGAGGTGATATTTCACATTAATATAGAAAGAATAGTTGGAATTAATTCATAAATTGGGAAAACTTGCTCATCCTTTAAAAAATATTCTTGCCAGGTAGTGATGGCACACATCTCTAATCTCAGATGGCAGAGACAGGCAGGTCTCTGTGAATCTGAGGCCAGCCTGATCTACAAAGCAACTTCCAGGACATCCAGGGGCTAAACAAAAACCCTGTCTTGAAAAGAATCAGCATACACACACACACACACACACACACACACACACACACGTACATGTATTCATTAGTATGTATTCATTCTTATCTGATACTATTTGCAAAAGTAATTCCACATTAATTCAATATCTTAATGTCAAACTATAGAAGTTTTCTAGGGAAATGTTTATAAATTTGGAGTACTAAAGTTCTTAGGTGACAAAATGTAGAAACTATAAAGGTATTTGTGAACTTAACAACCTTAAAATGGAAGCTTTTTCAGCAAAATGTCAATACAAGCAAGTAAAAATAACTGACAGGCTGAAGAAAACATTTCCAAAAATTGAGTGTCTGGTCAAAGAGAAGTAAATCAAAAAGGCCTAATAGTTAAACAAGCGTGGTTGAAATGTATACAAAGGGAAGACGAAGGATTCCAGAATAAAGAATCCAAATGTGAAACATAAAATGATGTTTCAATGTCACTTATAATTCGAGCTATTCTAATTTAATAAAAGAACATTATGCCCATCAAAGTAGCAGCAATTTTAAATTCTGATAGGATTAATACTGATGAACATGTATGGAACACTTTTTATACTCCACTAATAAAAATGTAAATTTGTGTAAAGTTTTTGGAAGACAATTTGATAGCGTCCACTAAGTATAAAATATATGCACTGTTTGTTTGGTTTCTGCTTTTACATAATTAAAAGAAGTATTTTCACATATGCATAAATATTAAATTGGTTATATTACTGGAAACAGTCATAGAGAAATCTAAGATAAACCATGGCATTATCAGTTCTATGATTCATTAATTCAAAATGAGGGAATATTTCTGCAATTATTAACTATGATTTATAATTTCTAATAATCAACTACACATTACTTTGTAGTAACCACCATTCAGCTCACAGAATCAAGCAACCAAGATTTTCAGCAGCTCACTGAGACTGAAGAGACAATGAAGGAGCCTGTATGGGTCTGACCTAGGTCCTCTGCATATATGTGACTGCTCTGTTGCTTAGTATTCTTGTAGGAGTTCCAACAATTGGACCATTTCCCTCCTATAGGGTTGTCTCATCCAGCCTTGATATGAAGAGAGGTACCTAGTCTGACTGTAATTGTTATGCCATACTTGGTTCATATTCATAGGTGGCATGCTCTTTTCTAAAGAAACAGAGGAACAGATCTAGGGATAGGAAAGTAAGGGAGGAGAATAGTTAGAGAGGAGGAGGAATTTAAGTTACAGGATATAATATATGACAGAAATAAGTAAATACATAATGGTACAAAAATGAGATACTAATTTTATAATCATCAAAATTACATTTTAATGCTTTATTGGCATATATTAATTATACACAATAGTGGGTGGTATTTTTATCTTTTTTTCTCCATCTTTATTAAATTGGGTATTTCTTATTTACATTTCGATTGCTATTCCCTTTCCTGGTTTACACACACACACACACACACACACACACACACACACACATATATATATGTTTTACTCTTGCTATGTTTCATACTTGCTATTACCTTATTAGCTTCTTTTATCCCTCTCTTCCTTTTCCACTTATGTCTTCTTCTTCATGTCCTTGATTTATTTATTGGTTACTAAATGTTCAACAGCACCATCGTTACTTACAGAAGCATAGGTGTGGAATTGTTTATAGAAGCATGGGTACTTTTCCAGTGTCTACATTTTGTAGGCCTTTTATAGTTAATCACAACAACTGTGAGTTCAGAAACACTATGGCTCGAAAGTCAGAATTCCACAGCACTCGACCCCCTTCCTTTGGCTCTTACATTCTTTCTACCAAAAATAAATTACATTTTTGGCTGACAAAAAGTTGTTGAACAGTACTCATGTTGTGAAACAATTTACACTTTTCAACAACATAAAATAAAACAAATATGTTTGCATATTGTGACGTCAGATCATCATAAAAAGCAATGCCAAAATAGTACTAAAGGAATAGGAGACTCATTGAAATACTTGGGTGCGATAAAGAGGAGAGCATCAATAGTCAAGGACAGTCTTCTGCCTTTATGAAGGTCTGATACGGGCAAAAGAAGAGAGGTACTGAAAATCTGAGAATACTTCGGCCAAGCTAATATGGAGCCCATGAGCAAAAGTCCGCTGCAGAAATCACCTCTACTATTCCCTGAAGGCTCTGTCTTGAGCTCTGAACATCCTGGAGGAAGCATGACTTCAACATTCATGATGTACTGATCCATACATATTGCAGCTCAGTTTGTCAGTCAACTATATCCCCTGATGCAAGTTCTCTTAAAAGAACAGCTGAATGACCCCTCTCCCTATATACCATGTATCTATACACATTTATGTCTGTAAATGTATGGGGAAAGTCTAGAAGGCTAGCAATATCTAACAACTACTGATAAACAATGGTACATCCCTAAAATAATACTTATAAATAAAAGGAAACATACAAAGATGCATGCAACTTGAACAGATCGCACAAGAATTATGCGGAGTGTAAAAAGCATGAACTGAATGTATCCTTTCCCATTACATTAGTTTAAAAGTTCCCTAAATGACAAAAATATAATTCCAAAGAAAATATCTATAATTTCTACTGTTTGGGGTGAGATAATGAGAGGGAGGATTGATGGAACGTAGAAAATCACAGATGTGGTGTAAGTTGAAGGTTAAAGGGTAACAGACATTCAGTTGTTCTAGAACCACAGAAGCATTAGTTGGAAAGACTTTCTCAACTGAATGGAATCAAAAGTGAACTGCACTAAGTGATAAGTTCCTTTGATCTATATATTTATTCTTTCACCACCAGCAAATTGCCTTTGTTTTTCTAATTATATTATGTCTTGAAAAACTAGAAAATGTTCTGCATTAGTTAAAACCCTGTTGATTGCTTTCTGTGCTGCACACAAACTTTTTCAATTTCATACTTCCCATTTGGCAATCGTTTCTCACATTTACTGATCTATTACAGTCCTATTCCAAAATTCCTGGTCTGTGCCTACATTGTGAAGTATTTCTCTATGATTTCCTTGAGTAGCTTCTAGGGTCCGACACAAAGGTCCTCAAGAGGTAGGTGTGCTGCATCATCTACATGTGAATATCCACTTTTCCCATCAGCATTTGTTGAGGAAGCTGTCTGTCCTATAATGTATTTTTTGTGGAACTTCTTTAATAATAAGATGGCCACAGATGACTATGTTAATTTCTTTGTCCTTTATTATATTCTATTGCTATTACATGCCTGTTCAATGACCACTATTACCTTCTCTTTCTGCAAAATGAACACTGTAGCTTTCAGCTACAAGTAAGACCATGCATGCTTTGTATTTCAGTGTCCATCTTATTTTGCCTAACTCCCAGATTCTCCCAGTTTGTAAAAGAAATGACAGTATTTCTTTGTTTTTTTATGTGCATATTTTCTTTTTCTTTTCTATTTCTTTTTTATTAGATATTTCTTTGTTTACATTTCGAATGTTATTCCCTTTCCTGGTTTCCTGTCCATAAGCCTCCATCCCACCTCCCCTTCTAAAAGGGTGTTCCCCTCCCCATCCATCCCCCCTTTAACCTCCCCCCCGACATTCGCTTACACTGGGGGTCCAACCTTTGCAGGACCAAGGGCTTCTCCTTCCTTTGGTGCCCAAAAGGCTATTCTCTGCTACATATGCAGCTGGAGCCATGGGTCAGTCCATGTATAGTCTTTGGGTAGTGGTTTAGGCCCTGGGAGGTCTGGTTGGTTCACACTGTTGTTCTTATGGGGTTGCAAGCTCCTTCAGCTCTTTCAATCCTTTCTCTAATTCCTCCAACAGGGGGCATTTTCAGTTCAATGGTTTGCTGCTAGCATTCGCCTCTGTATTTGGCATGCTCTGGCTATGTCTCTAGGGGACAGTTATATCCAGGCTCCTGTGAGCATGCACTTCTTAGCTTCATCAATCTTATCTAGTTTTGGTGGCTGTACACACACACACACACACACACACACACACACACACACACACACACACACACATATGCCACATATTAGGACAGACTCTGAATAGCACGCTCCTTTAGTTCTCTGCTCCAAAATGTCTCCATATCCCATCCTATGAATATTTTTGTTTCCCCTTGTAAGGAGTAAAGCATTTGCACTTTGGTCATCTTCCTTCTTGAGCTTCATGTGGTCTGTGGATTGTATCTTGGGTAATTCAAGTTTTGGGGCTAATATCCGCTTATCAGTGAGAGCATACAATGTGTGATTTGCTCGGATTGGGTTACCTCATTCAGGATATTTTCTAGTTCAATCCATTTGCCTATGAATTTCATGAAGTCATTGTTTTTGATAGCTGAGTAGTACACCGTTGTGTAGATGTACCATATTTTCTGTATTCATTCCTCTGTTGAAGGGCATCTAGGGTCTTTCCAGCTTCTGGCTCTTATAAATAATGCTGCTATGAACATAGTGGAACATGTGTCTTTGTTGTATGTTGGAGCATCTTTTGGGTATATGCCCAGGAGTGGTATTGCTGGGTCCTCAGGTAGTACAATGTCCAATTTTCTAAGGAACCTCCAGACTGATTTCCAGAGTAGTTGTAACAGTTTGCAATTCCACCAACAATGGAGGAGTGTTCCTCTTTCGCCACATCCTTGCCAGCATGTGTTTTTGCTTGAGCTTTTGATCTTAGCCATTCTGACTGGTGTGAGGTCGCATCTCAGCGTGGTTTTGATTGCATTTCCCTGATGACTAAGGATGTTGAACACTTCTTTAGATACTTCTGAGCCATTCAATAATCCACAGCTGAGAATGCTTTATTTACCTTTGTACCCCATTTTTAATAGGGTTAATTGGCTCTCTGGAGTCTAACTTCTTGAGTTCTTTGTATATTTTGGATATTAGCCCTCTATCAGATATAGGATTGGTAACAATCTTTTCCCAATCTGTTGGTTGCCGTTTTGTTCTAACGACAGTGTCCTTTGACTTACAGAAGCTTTGCAGTTTTATGTCGATTCTTGATCTTAGAGCGTAAGCCATTGGCGTATTGTTCAGGAAATTTTCTCAAGTGCCTATGTGATCCAGACTCTTACCAACTTTTTCTTCTACTAGTTTGAGTGTATCTAGTTTGATGTGAAGGTCCTTGTACTTAAACTTTGTACAGGGCAATAAGAATGGGTCAATTTACATAGCTGAGGATCCAGCTATACCACTCCTGGGCATATACACAAATGATTCTCCAACATAAAAAAAAAAAACACATGCTCCACTATGTTCATAGCAGCCATATTTATAATAGCCAATGACTTCATGAAATTCATAGAAAACGTTTGGAATTAGAAAATATCATCCTGAGGGAGGTAACACTATCATAAAAAATACACATGGTATGCACTCACTGATAAGTGGATATTAGCCCAAAAGTTTGAATTACCCAAGATACAATCCAGAGACCACATGAAGCTCGAGAAGAAGGATGACCAAAGTGCAGATGCTTGAGTCCTTCTTAAAAGGGGGTATAAAATATTCATAGGAGGAGATATGGAGACAAAGTTTGGAGCAGAGACTGGAGGAATAGCCATTCAGAGCCTGCCTCACCTGGGGACCCAGTCCATATATATACAACCACCAAACATAGACAATATTGATGAAGCAAAGAAGTGCATGCTGACAGGAGCCTGATATCCCTGTATCCTGAGACTCTCAGCCAGACCATGACACATACAGAGGTGAATGCTAGAAGCCAACCACTGAACTGAGAATGGGGTCCCTTGGAAGAGCTAGAGAAAGGATTGAAGGAGCTGAAGGGGTTTGCAACTCCATAAAAACAACAATACCAAGCAACCAGAGCTCCCAGGAACTAAATCACTACCCAAAGTGTACACATGGAGAGACCCATGACTCCAGTTGCATATGTAGCACTTGTTGGGCACCAATGGGAGGAGAAACCCTTGGTCCTGCCAGGATTGTACCCCCAATGTTATAGGAGAATGTCAGGGCATGGAAAGGGGATGGTTTGTGAGGGGGTACCCTTATAGACGAAGATGGAGGAGGAGGGGATAGGGGTCTTATGGACAGGAATCCAGGAAAGGGAATAACATTTGAAATGTAAATTAAAAATCCAATAGATTAAAAAAACTGTTGTCATTTATAAGACTTGCCTTTGTCATGGTGTCTGTTCACAGCATTAAAACCACAACTGAGACACCTATGTATGTGTGCATGCATTTATCATCTTTGTTTATCTGTCAGTTAATGTCTCAGTTGATTCCATATCTTAACTGCTATATATAGTGCTAAAATAAAGCCTGTCTTCTTTTGTGGGATCCATATTCACTGTCTAATAGACACTTTGTCCCTGACCAATCTCTTTTAGTCCATGTCACCAAAAACACAGAAGGTTTTCAACCATAATTTCCTGTATCACAATGCTATGCCACAAGTGTGGATTCCCCAGGAGTAAAGTAAGAAAAGTGGAACAGCTCCTCCATATTGGTTACTGTCTCAAAATTAAGATTCCTGCCCTACACATCAGTTGCTTTTCTTTGCTACTCAGCAATCTTGGACCATTTTTTCATTGTATTATCCATAGGGTTTACTTTTATTATTTCAGCCATTGGTTCCTTAAAACCTCATTTCTCTATTTAGGAGTCAGTAGTAGAAATATATACATCAAATTCATACAGTTATTATGTGATATACTGTGGCCTCAAAAGTAATTCTTTAGCTAACTGTAGTAGTTACCTGTTATAGCAGCACTTAGGGGAACTGAGGAAGTGACACTGTCATGAGCGCAATGCCAGCCTGAGCTATACACAGCAATACCATATCTCAGAGAGCAAAAAGGAAACTGTCCTTTACACTATACAATTGCTTCTAAGTTAATACTTGCAAAACGTATACGAAGCATTGCTGCTAAAGTTTTACCAGCAATTATCACGATATTTCCACCTTGAGAATAATTATCAGGTTATTCTGTGGCAATGACTAACACTTAGACCAGTAAAATGGCAAAGCCATAGAGTTGTATGCCCTCCCTTAAGTCAGTTCCTTTTGAATCACCATTTTCTTCTGAGAGCTTTCCCTCCAGCTTTATAGAGTCATAAACATCATGGCACCAGCTTCCCTGGGCACAAATTGCTTTAAGAAATTGATTTATACTCATTGAACCACCAGAGACAAGGTTAGAAACCCGAGTCAATTTATTAATTTCCAATGAGCAGCATCCCTCCTGAGCCAGCTGAGAAATCATGTTGGCTTACCATGATCAAAAGATTCAGAGTGAAGACAGGCAGGACAAACTGGATATTTAGAAAGAAAACAAGTTTGGAATCCCAAAAGCTGTTAGAGTCTGTACTCCTAGTCACCTCTTGCTTAAGTTACAGTTATCTACTGCCTGCTCCTGCCTGAAACCAGGGAAGACATTTTAGACTCAGCAGCATATTGGACTCTGGAGTCAGAATTTCTTCCCAGTTTAATTGTGAAAGTTTTTAATCTGGTTACTCTTGAATTTGAGACTCTTTTCTGACTTGTTCCTGTTCTATTCAATTATATTCCAGGGAATTTTTAAAAGCTGGTGCACAAAATAGTTGGTTTTCTTCTGACATCTTCCCACGTGGCTATTATCTCACACTCACTACTCATTACATCCTCTTATTCGTTCCTCACCACAAGTCTTTATTATGTTTTTAGGGTGGCTTGGATGGATCCCAAAGTTTTACATAGCAAGCAAGCACTCTGCTATAGAGTTATGTTCCCACTCTGTTCCAGAGCTAATTTCTCCTATAGTTTATGTCATTCCAGTCAGAGTCTTGATCTGACCTATCTGTATCCCAGGCTCTCCTCTCACTTTTAGCAACCATCCCCTCACCAATTGAGCCTCCAAAAACTATGCCATGGTCTGTTATATCACTTTGGCCCATTGTCAGTGTTACTGTCATAGTCATCATCATCATAATCCTCACCACCACCACCACCGCCACCACTACCACCACCATTATCACCTTTATAAATTAAGGCTTTTTTTAATCTTCAACATTTACCCTTTTATTGAAAATAGATTCTTTTCTCGTACAATATATTCTGATTAGTTTACCTTCCCTCTACACCTTTCATGTTCTCCCTACCTAGCTTCTCATCCAGATCCCCTCAGTTTCTGCCTCTCACTAGAGAAGAACAGATTTCTAAGATATAACAACCAAACATGATAAAGTAAGATGATAAGATGAAGCAAAAACTATCATATTTAAGTTGGACATGGCAGCCCAATAAAAGGAACAGAGAAGGCACAAGAATCAGAAACCCCACTTGTTCACACAATCAGGTGTCTCATACACATACTAAACTGAAATCAATAATATATACACAGTGGACCTAGTGCTGGCCCATGAAAGCCCTATGTAGGCTGCTTCAGTCTCTGAGTTCATATAAGGTTTTTCTCAGTTGATGTAGAGGGCCTTGTTCTCCTTGTGTCTTCTATCCCCTCTGGCTCTTATGCTCTTTCTGCTCCCTTTCTGTAGGGTTCCCTAATGTTCAAAGAAAGGGATTTGATGGAGATAACCAATTTAGAGCTGTGTATTCCAAGGTCTCTCTCTATATCTCTGTATGTGTGTATAATGTCTGGTTGTGGGTCTCTATATTCTCATCTGCTGCAGGAGGAAGCTTCTCGAACGATAACTGAATAAGGCACTGACCTATGAGTATAGTATATCTATTAGGTGTCAGTTTATAACAACTGTTTTTTGTTTGTTTGTTTTAAGACCAGTAGTGTTCAGTTTTACCTTAGGTCTCTTGGATATCTAGTCTCTGGTTCTTGTTCACCCAAGCAGTGTTGAGTATGGGATCCATCTCATGGAGTGGGGCTTAATTCAAATGAGATATTGATGGGTTACTCCAACAAGCTTTATGCTACTATTTCCCTAGTATATTTTTGTGGCAAGATGGCATTGTAGATTAAAGAGTTTGTGGCTGGATTGATGTTTACACTTCTTTTGAGAGCCTACATATTACCTTGACATACCAAAGACACTAAAACATAGGGGTGAAAGTTCTATGTAGGCACCAACTTGACCTCCCCATGTTCAATGAGTCCTGGGTGTTGGGTGTTGTCTTCAGCAATGAGGCCTTGCTGTCTGTTTGTGAAGGGCAACTTATTGTCTTGGCAACAATCTAGGTTGTTTGGGGATTTCCATGGGACCACTTTAGCCAACAACTCAGTTGAGTATAACCCAGTCCTGGTACTGAAAGCTTCATTTGATGATAAGAGATGGCCAGTTAGGAATCACCTTGGGTGAGGTAACCCAGATCCAGAAAGAAAAATATGGAATGTATTTACTTATATATAACATTAGCCATTAAGTAAATAATAACTAACCTACAGTTTATTGACCCAGATAGGTTAGATATAAAGAAATGAACTTGGGTGGGGGAGACACATGAATGTCCTTGGAAGGTAGAAATAGAATAGATTTTATACTGGGGCATCCAACCTTCACAGGACCAAGGGCCTCTCCTCCCATTGATGTCTGACAAGGCCATCCTCTGCTACATATATAACTGGAGCCATGGGTCAGTCCATGTGTACTCTTTGGTTGGTGGTTTAGTCCCTGGGAGCTCTGGGATGTCTGGTTGGTTGACACTGTTGTTCTTCCTATGGGATTGCAAACCACCTCAGCTACCTCAGTCCTTTCCCTAACTCCTCCTTTGGGGACCCCATTCTCAGTCCAATGGTTGGCTGCAAATATCTGCCTTTGTATTTGTCAGGCTCTGGCACATCCTCTCAGGAGACAGCTATGGGGAATGCCAGAGCTGGGAGGTGGCCAGGAGTCAATGGGTAGGGGAGCACCCTCATAAAGGCAGGGGGTTGGGGATGGGATAGGGGGTTTTTGGAGGGAGAACCAGGAAAGGGGATAATGTTTAAAATGTAGATAAAGAAAATATCCAAGAAAAAATGAAAAAATAGATTTTATAGGTGGACTGGGTATTTGGGGAATGGAGCAGGAAGCTCAGGTAGAAAGCAGGAATGGAGATAGGTTGAGGGAGGTTAAGAACAACAATGTCAACCAAGCAGACGACCCAGAGCTCTCAGGAACTAAACCACCAACCAAAGGGTACACATGGAGGGACCCATGGCTCCAGCTGCACATGTAGCAGAGGATGGCATTGTCTGGCATCCATAGGAGGAGAAGCCTTATGTTCTGTGAAGGCTCATTACCCCAGTGTAGGGGAATGCCAGGGTGCTGAGATGGGATTGAGTGGGTGGGAGTGGGAGCATCTTCATAGAAGCAGGGGGAGGAGGTATGGTGTGGGGGGGAAGCCAATAACTTTTGAAATGTAGATATATAAAGTATCCAATAAAAAAAGGAAACTAGAATTGAGGGACATTTGAGAGACGGTAGAGAAACCTAGTATAGTGAAACTTCCTAAGATATATGAAGGTGATCTTAGTGAAATCTCCAAATAATGAGGAAACTAGAGTTCTGACTGGCCATCTCTTGTCATAAGCTTTCTAATGCATATTTTAGGAGAATTTAAGCTATATGATGTTTACATGGCCTTAGACCTTTAAATCACATCATTTTGAGGAGTTTGTACAACTAACTACTGGTTTAGCAATCCAGTCAGTGGAGTGACATGAGTTTGCATTATAACGCAGGGTCCTTGAAACCTGGACAATGTTGCTCTTGAGATTACACTGAAAATGAATTTGAAGTTTTGTAATCCCTTTCCACTTTTTCTTTCCCATATCTCAAATAAGTCATATTTTTTGTTTCCCTTATTCCCAATGTGAAAGTGTTCTTAATTTAAGGCCTTGCATGCCCTAGTCAACTAGGAATCTTTCCATGGTTTACCATGATCTTCTTCCCACCTTCAGTGTAGGAAAGTTAGAAGAGCTGATTTTATTTTTAAAATAATTTTAAGGCCAACTACTGTGAATGATTAGTTAAATCTTTAAAGCCTTTTAAGCCTGGCTTTTTCAGATTTACAGCTTTCTCTTTAAGGAAACATATACTTATCTACTTGGGGATCAGTTCCTCTACCTTCTTGCCTAGAAAACCAAATAGAAAACAGCAAGAAGCAATAAAAAAGGAGTCCACATATACTGGAAACACTAGAGTTTCCTTTGCTCTTTGAGGTCAACAGAAATTGATTTCAACAGAAAGATTTTGTCACACAACTCCCTCTGCACAAATTTCTATTTGATGTTTACAAGGAAAAATAACTAGATTCTAAGATTTTTATGTCTTTCTTTCCTCCCCAGTTCATTTATTCTAAAAACCAAACCAATAAGGGCATATTAAAGTAACCCTTTCTTCCTGGGACATTCCAACATTCAGAATAGTCCCTGTCTCTGTCTCTGTCTCTGTCTCTGTCTCTGTCTCTCTCTCTCTCACTCTTTCCCTCTCCCCCTTCTCCTCCCCTTCCCCTCCCCCTCTCCTACTCCCTCCCTATCTCCCTCCAAAGCCATTGATAACATAATACTTTCAGACTTTCGAATCTCTAAAATTAAAATTCCCAGTAGCAGGTTCCTACTCTCTGAGCCTTAATGAGCCACCCTCCTAAAATGAGTAATAAACTAGGTATCTTAGTTTCATTTCTATGAAATGATACAGTACCTGACAAAACCAAATTAAGAAGAAAAATGTATTTTATCTCACAGTTCTACATTATAGTATATCACTGGGTGGAAGGCACAGTGGCAGGAATTTGAAAAAAAAATACTGATTACATTGCATTCACATCCATGAAGAGAAATGAATTAATCCATGCATGCTAGTATCTCAATTGGCTTTCCATATTCTTATACAGTCTGGGTTACCCTGCCTATGAAATTCTGCCAACCACAATGGGCAGATTTCCCCTCTTTAATGAAACAAAATCAAGTTAATTCCTCCAAATATGCCCACATGCCAACATGATATACATCAGCAGTTCTTAACTTGTAGGTCTTAATACCTTTGAGGGTCTAATGACTTCTACTTCACCCTTAAAACTTTGTCTCCTTTATTTAAAAAATCATGAAAGACTCCTATGGTGTTTTGTTGAGGCATCATCTGTAGGAGGACACCTGATGTTTGAAGAGTGGATAAATAGGAATCGATGGACAGTGAAGTACTCTTGCATAGCTAGCTTTGCAATGCTCTGTTGGTTTCATGTTTGGTATCCTGATACTACTGAACTGGACTGCTGGTACCCTGACAAATGGAGATTGGAGTTGCCCCAAAAAACCACTTCTAAGCAAGTCTACATCCCCTTGTCCTATTTACCATCTTTGCTTCCCTACCTTTGGATGGTGGACTAGAAGGGGTGCTCAAAGCACTTGAGAACTCTTATTAAAAGTAGGTTTTGAAAAATGTCTAAGCCTACATTAGCTAGTAAGGAAGGATGAATGGATCTGAGAGACCTTAAAGGAGGGGAGTAAATATGATCAAAATACAAAATTCTCAAAGAAAATACATTGTACAAAATTCTCAAAGAACTAATAAAATGAGAATGTCTTAAATACTAAGAGGCTTCAGAATTTCAGAAAGAGTCAAGGATTATAAAACAGAGACCTTGGCTTGGAGAACATTTATTTTTTTAAAGTAATGATGCGTTTATACTCCTTTTTTGTTTCTATGTGCTCATAATAACAAATACCATTTTTTAAACAACAAACTCTTGCTATGGTTTGAATATTGTTTAGTTGTGCCCCAAAGATCCACACTAAAAGTTTATTTCCCAGGTATGTCTAAAAACTTAAGAGGTGGGACTTAGTCAGAAACTTGGAGTGGAACAGCATTCCCCATCAACCTCAAGATAGTTCTCAGGATAGGTTTGTTATAGAAGGAAGCCTAGATAGAGACCCTTATACTCAGAATTTGTTGCTATAATAGCTATTCCCATTTCTTAAGCTCCTAATGACAGGCCAAATTACAACTTATCCACAGTATTTCATAGATCAATTAAGTGTATTGGGGATATTTACAGAGAATAAATGAGTAAAGACTGACAAGACTGTGTATGACCCAAAAGCAGCTTGGATAACTGCTTCTCATCTGGCTGTGTCAATATAGCACCCTTCTCCTATTCTTCCCCAGTGTGTGTGTGTGTGTGTGTGTGTGTGTGTGTGTGTGTGTGTGTGTGTGTGTGTGTGTGTGTGTGTAGCCCCCGAGACCATGAAAATTAGCCAGAGTTCTTACAATACGGCTGTGGAGGAACAGTTGAAACTCAAGTGAGGATCCCAAAGGCGTTATATAAAACAATGATATGTAGGAGGACTTGCGATTAAGAACATTTACTCTAATGAAGATAATAGCAGTTTGGCTCAGAGAATAGTGCATTACAACAGTTTCACTGTCTATACAAGCTTCTATCCAAATGTGGTGCCATGCACTGACCTCACCAGACAGTAAATCAGTGAAGCTAAGCCGTCTTGAACATTAAATCTCCCCAAACTGTGAGTTAGATAAATCTCCATCTCATTCTTGTTTAGCTAGTAAGTATGCCTCGGGTATTTCATTAAGATAATAATAATAATAATAATAATAATAATAATAATAATAATAATAATGGAATACTGAATTGTGTTCTTTCTATTTCAGTGAAATCTTTTAGGTTTGTGTTTATTTGTTTTCTTAGGAATAACTTCTTATTTGAGGTTTTGCTTATTTGCAAAAAAATACTATTTCTTGGTGAATTGTTTCCTACTTTCTACTATCTATTTGTCCTAATACTTTGTTCCTCTGTCTGCATTATGAAAATCTTGAATGTTATCTGTCTTTAAAGCAAATGTCTATAGGAACTAGATGGACCCTGTAAGACTGACTCTGTAAGTCTGTCCTCCAGCTAGCCTTGTGGTTGGGATGGTCTGCAAGTTCCTTCTCAGAACAAAGTCCCTTTGGAAAAAGCTTGCCCAGGCTCCAAATTATAAAACCTTATGAGGGGTTCAGGTCTTGTTTCTGTGTCCTTGAGAACTTCCTGATATTTTTTTTTTCAACCCTCTCAAAATCGGTAAGTTTTAGAATTTATCAGTAATTTCGACCTACATAATTTCAATGATCATGTACAGATTTGTCACCCATATATATAAATAAATATATATAATATATGTGTGTATGTTCCTTGTATATATATGATATGTATATATAGATATACTTTGTATATATATGTATATGTATATATAGATATACTATGTATATCTTTAAAACAGACACAGTTTTATGTAGAAAAAATTGGCACCATAGAGGCCACATAGGACACACATACACATATACATTTATATATATATATATATGTTTCTCTTTGAAAGGTGACTTTTAAGCAATAAAAAACTAACTAACCCATACTCTGCATTAATGAATATTAGAGCCTTCTAATTGCTTTCCTTAATATACTTGAGCTGATATTTCCTTAATTAGCCCTTTTAGAAGACATTGACGATTCACTTTCAAATGTATATATCTATATATATATGTGTGTGTGTGTGTGTGTGTGTGTGTGTGTATGTGTGTGTGTGTGTGTGTGTGTAAACTCTGCATGCATGCATGTGTATGTCCTGTGCATGTACAGAGCAAAAAGATGTTAGGTTTCCTGAAGGTTAGGTTTCCTGAAGGTTACTAGTGTAACAGGGAACAACAGGCAATTGTTGTATGCTACCCAGTGTGGGTGCTAAGAACTAAACTCTGGTCCTTCCTCCAGATTGGGATGCTATGTTATTAACAATCATATATATGCTAGTTGGCTTTCTCTTACATTCATGTAATATTTTTTCTTTTCTTGGCCATAAAATTGTGAAAAATAACTCATTGTAATTTAAACCAGTTATTATTCATATAGCCTAAAAAATGCAGTTTAGATAAACAGTCAAAACAATAAACAGTCATGAAAGAATGAAAAGTTATTAAGTTCCACTTTGTGGACAATAAAAAGTATATTTTTATAATAGCTTATAATTGCAGCTATTAAATAATAAAAGTCTTCAATTTTAAGATAAAATTTTCATGTGTTTCTATTAACTTCTAGTTGGCTAAAAATAGTTATACTATGTTAGTTTGCTTAGGACCAAAGATAAATTTCTAATGATTCAAATTTCTTAAATTGCTCCATATTTACTTTTATGAAAAAAATATATTTTCATTATTGCTATAGCTTCTTCAAAGTCAAAAAAGTATACTTATAAAGCTGTATCTAAATAAATAAAATGAGTATAACAGATTGTTATGGACAAATGTGATTATTTAAGTTTTCAAAGTTACCATATTTCATTAACATTTTGAATTCAACATAGATATTGAAGTTATTTTAAAAAAATTAAAGCCTTATATAATAAATTACATATTTTGTGTCTATATTTGTCTAGATTCATTAAAAATGGATTTACTCTATTTTTTTTTACTGCTATTTTCCTTTTTTCCCATCTTTATTAAATGGGGTAATTCTTATTTACATTTCAAATGTTATTCCCTTTCCTGGTTTCCAGGCCAACATCACCCTAACCCCTCCCCCTCCCCTTCTACATGGGTGTTCCCCTCCCCATCCTCCCCTCATTACCGCCTTCCCCCAAGAATCCCGTTCACTGGTGGTCCAGCCTTGGCAAGACCAAGGGCTTCCCCTTCCACTGGGGCCCTTATTAGGCTATTCATTGCTACCTATGCAGTTGGAGCCCATTTGCAGACACAAAACCCAGAAACTATTGCTGATGTCAAGAAGCCCTTCCTAACAGGAACCTGGTATTGCTGTCCCCTGAGAGGCTCTGCCAGAGCATGACCAATACAGAGGTGGATGCTCACTGTCAACCATTGGGCTGAGCAAAGGGACCCCCAGTGGAGGAATTAGGAGAAGGCCTGAAGAAGTTGAGGGTGTTTGCAACTCCATAGGAAGAACAACAAATATCAACCAACCAGATGCCCCAAAGCTCCCAGGGACTAAACCACCAACCAAAGAGTACATATGGAGGGACTCATGGCTCTAGCTGCATATGTAGCAGAGGATTGTCTTATCTGGTATCAGTAAGAGGGGAGGCCTTTGGTCTTGTGGAGACTCGATACCCCCAATGTAGGGGAATGAGAGGTGAGTGAGGCAGTAGTGGGTGGGTGGGGGGAGCTCCCTCATAGAAGCAGTAGGGGGGGGGATGGGATAGGGGGCTTGTGGAAGGGATACTGGGAAGGGGGATAACATTTGAAATGTAAATAAATAAATAACCAATAAAAAAGAAATTTTAAAATGCAAAAAAAAAGAAAAAGAAAGCAAAGGAGAAGAAAATAAAGAGATGGGGGAAATTAGGAGACTTTAGGCATAAAACAATACTTAGAGCCATGTGAGAACCCATAACTATATTCTCAATAGTGGCACATGTTTGAAGGAGCTGAGGTAGTAGGATCATAAAGTAAGGGCCAGTCTGGGCTACAGAATAAAATCCTATCTCCTCCAAAAGAAAAAAACAAATCACTCTCAGACTGTCTAATTGATGGCACTAAATAAATCTAAATAAAATTTTGAAAACGAAATGTTTTGTGGAAATATTATTAAATCACTGGTTGTACAGTTTATAGATGTTATTTAGTATATTCCAAAACACACGCCCCAATTATCAACACTATCCTGGCAAAACAGAATTGGTGTGCATTCAATAATCAGTATGTCAAAGACTCCTTGAAGACCAACCTCCAAATGTGCATTATTCAATTATCTCATGCAATAGTTCTATTCCTGTGACCAAAACAACTTATAGAAGAAAGTGTTTATTGAGGGTTTGCTTAACGTTCCAGAAGTTTAGATCATAATCAATCATCATGGTTTGAAGTACAACAGGTAGACAGGAATGTTGCTGGAGCAGTGGGTGAGAATCTATATCCTGATGTAAGGAGGCAGAGAAAGTTGTTCTGCTAATTATGGTTAAAGTTCACCATGACTGGATAGCTTCTGGGTTTGGTACAATATGGGAGACTCCCTTCATTAGCAAGTTTTCTCCTTCTCTGGCCTTGTCTGGGGAATTCTAAGACCACATATATGCCTCTATCTCAGGAAAGCCAGCCATGTAGCCTCAAATAGTTTGTAGGATCAATTTCCTTTCTCCTTACAAAACCTGTTTAGCCAACATCTGAGATTCTTGAAATGCTTCCCCATGTTAATGAGGCATTCCAGGTACCCTAATTCCCAGCCAATGACCTTTGCTCATCCTGATGTCCCTACACTCAATCCCCCAATACTTTATAATAATCTTTTAATCACCCTAAGTTGATCTGCCTACTGACTGCAGGTCCCCATGTGGTTGCTTCACTGTATTGTTGTCTCCAAATCCCCTATTAGATGTCTCTGCTTCCACTGTCCTCATCGATTGTTTTGGCTAAGGATTAATAAAAGCATGGAGACCCACAGAAAGTGACTAGGTTTGTTGTGGCCTTTTGAAACCTCAAAGTGCCTTCCTTTCCCCAGTGACACATCTCCTCTAACAGACCACACTTCTTAACCGTTCTCAAAATACCATTCCCACCAACTAGAGACCAAGCAGTAAAATATAGAGTCTATGGAGACCATTTTTATTCAAATCATTACATAGGCTTTAAATACTTTCAGGTTGTTATTTGCTCCTTTCAGGGCAGAATAAATCCTTTTCCTAACTAGAAAGCTACCACCCTATGACTGACCCATTTTTGCCCCCCAGTTTCCATCCTATTTCTATCCCACTTCATTCTACTGAGTCCTCAAATCTCCAAAACTGATTGACTTCTTCAACTTGGAAAACTTCATTTATCTTGTGAAGGAACTCTATGTTTTTTATTTTTCCAGAAAATTTCATGAAAATGTTCATCTCTATGCTCTCAGAAAAAAATAGAGAGGACTAATAAAGTTATAAAACTAAGACTAAAATCATTCTCAGAAATTATTGGACTTTCAGATTTTAAATTATTACAATTTGCTCTGATGCTCTCTGGGATCCACAGGTTACCTTCTTATAAAATCATCATAGGTTATTACATTTCTTTAGATAACAAGCAAAGTTAATTATGATTTATTACTACAAGGGAGTCAATCTATTCTTCAAACTTTGTCTAGAAGCAATAGGTGCATTTCTAAAACATTCACCTAAAAGCCTCTACATAACTTAAAATCTTTAGAATCACTCTTTTCTAAAAGATGCAGGGAAAATATTCTGGAGGCCTTGATTTAAAAGAGCTTTTCAGCAAGCCTTGGCAATACACATCCATAATGCCATCACTCTAGATGCTGAAGCAGGAAGACCTCAAGTTGGAAGGCAGCCCAGGCTGTATAGTAAGAATCTATGTCTCAGAAAAACAAACAAACCTTTTATCAGGTGTTGTTAATGACTGACATATCAATAAAATGTTAAGTTATGTCTTTCTGTTTCCACCTGCACCCAGAACTGACTCTGGGACACAGATCTCTATACCCAAATCCCATGGGAGAGAACTGAACTCTCAGAAGGGAGGACAATCCTGAGAGCACAGGTGAGACCACCACTTCTGTCCACATTCCTGACCCAAGAGGAATATATCAGCAGCCCTTTGGCCATAGCTTATGCTGTAAGATCAAGAAGCAAGGAACATAGAAAATCACAGATATAGTGTAAGTGGATTCAATGCAATCCCATCAAAATTCCAACTCAATTATTCATAGAGTTAGAAAGGGCAATGTGCAAATTCATTTGGAATAACAAAAAAACACAAGATAGCAAAAACTATCCTCAACAATAAAAAAACTTCTGGGGGAATCACCATTCCTGACCTCAAGCAGTATTACGGAGCAATAGTGATAAAAACTATATGGTATTGGTACAGAGACGGGCAGGTAGATCTATGGAATAGAACTGAAGACCCAGAAATGAACTCACACACCTCTGGTCACTTGATTTTTTACAAAGGAGGCAAAACTATCCAATGGAAAACCGATAGCATTTTCAACAAATGGTGCTGGTTCAAATGGAGGTCAGCATGTAGAAGAGTGCAGATCAATTCATTCCTACAAAGCTTAAGTCCAAGTGGATCAAGGACGTCCACATCAAACCAAACACATTCAAACTAATAATAGAAAAAGTGGGGAAGAGTCTAGAAAACAGGGGCACTGGAGAAAATTTCCTGAACAAAACACCAATGGCTTATGCTCTAAGATCAAAATCAATAAATGGGATCTCATAAAACTGCAAAGCTTCTGTAAGGCAAAGGAAACTGTCATTAAGACAAAACGACAACCAACAGATTGGGAAAAGATCTTTACCAATCCTATATCTGATAGAGGGCTAATATAAAAAATGTACAAAGAACTCAAGAAGTTAAGACTCCAGAGAGCCAAATGACCCTATTAAAAATGGGGCACAGAGCTAAAGAAAGAATTCACAGCTGAGGAATATCAAATGGCTGAGAAGCACCTAAAGAAATGTTCAACCTCCTTTGTCATCAGGGAAATACAAATCAAAACAACCCTGAGATTCCACCTCACAACAGTCAGAATGGCTAAGATCAAAAACTCAGGTGACAATAGATGCTGTCAAGAAAGAGGAACACTCCTCCATTGTTGGTGGGATAGCAAGCTGGTACAACCACTCTGCAAATCAGTCTGGAGGTTACTCAGAAAATTGGACATTCCACTACCTGAGGACCTAGTTATACCTCTCCTGGGCATATACCCAAAAGATACTCCAACATACAACAAAGACACATGCTCCACTATGTTCATAGCAGCCTTATTTATAATAGCCAGAAGCTGAAAAGAACCCAGATGCCCTTCAACAGAGGAATGAATTCAAAAAATGTGGTACATCTACACAATGGAGTACTACTCACCTATCAAAAACAATGTCTTCATGAAATTTATAGGCAAATAATATGAACTAAAAATATCATCCTGAGCGAGGTAACCCAATCACAGAAAAACACACTTGGTATGCACTCACTGATAAGTGGATATTAGCCCAAAAGCTCAAATTACCCAAGATGCAATCCACAGTCCACAGGAAGCTCAAGGAGAATGATGACTAAAATGCGGATGCTCCCACTCCTTCTTAAAAGGGGAAAAATATCCATAGGAGGGGATACGGAAGCAAATTTAGAGCAGTGACTGAAGGAATGGCTGTTCAAAGCCTTCCCCACATGTGGTCCATATATATACAGCCACCAAAACTAGATAAGATTGATGAAGCTAAAAAGTGATGCTCTAAGGGACCGGATATAGATGTCCTGAGAGACACATCCAGAGCATGTCCAATACAGAGATGAATGCTAGCAGCAAACCATTGAACTGAGAAGAGGACCAACTTGGGGGGAATTAGAGGAAGGATTGAAAGAGATGGAGCTTGCAACCCCGTAAGAAAAACAATGCCAACAAACCAGAGCTTCCAGGGACTAAACCATGACTGAAAGACTATACATGGCTGACCCAGGGTCTCCGCATATGTAGCAGAGAATAGCCTTGTTGGGGCACCAGTGGAAGGGGGAAGTCCTTCGTCCTGCCAAAGTTGGACCCCCAGTGCAGGGAATGTCGGGGGCAGTAAGGGATGTGGATGGGAGAATACCTGTATGGGGAGGGGGCTTATGGACAGGAAACCGAAAGGGAATACCATTTGAAATATAAGTAAGGATATATATCTAATAAAAAAAAAAAAACAACACCATTAGGAGGGAGGTGTCCTAAAAGTGACATGCTATTTGTTGGGATGATACTGATGACCCCATATCTTTCATTCTGTAGGTTCTACAGTCCATATCCTGAAGCAGTGTTCCTGCCAGAACACACAGAGAAACACTCAACATTGAGGGCTGAGAAAATGGCTTGGTGGGTAAGAGTGTTTGTTCTACATACATAAGAATCGGAATTTAAATTCCCAGCACCCACAATTAACTTAGCATTGTGGACTAGGGACAGGCAAATCCCAGAGACTGCCTAGCTGAATTGGCTCTGACCTATCCATGAATGCATATGAGCACATGCACATGCATATTCTCATAAGGGCAACCTCCCCACCCAAGAAATGTCCAACCCTTTTCATCCTTGGCCTGTGAGGTAAAGCATCTGGAGAAAGACTGTCTTCAGTGCTCCATGCTAGCTCAGTCTTAATCCTCCACTGTCTGCTGGACATTGGACTTTCTTGTCTGGCTCCCAGCCCTGGAGGACCCAATACTTCCTGCTTCTTGTATTTCCCTTTTTCTTCCTTTTTCTGTCCCACTCTCTCCTCCTTCCCCAGCCCCCTTTCCCTCCCATTCCTCCCTTCCTTGCTCCAGGAGAGATTCTCCAGGACACAGTTTTCATATCAGATTGATTTTATTTTCACCAGTGTCAAAGCACTGTGTAGTAACTACTGCATCTACACAGTTTGACATTGTCCAACTGCCAGACCTTTGAACGGATTTCTAGTCTTTGGTGGCTTGCTCACTCTGTTGGCTTTCATCATCACTAGTTGACACAGTGGAGCTGTCTACACTGCTCTGTTCTGGTCCCATTTCATTGCTAGGCATCACGACGGCAGTAGCGTCTGAATAGTGCTTCACCTTTGGCCCGTTTAGTCTTCTTTGTAGGTGGTGCGGTTTTCTTTGAAGCGTTATTTTCTGGGCTTCTTGGCAGGGTTCTCTTGGCCTTCTTTGTTGTCTTCTGCACCTGGAAGTTCAACTGAGTAAAGGGCATTTGAGTCTTTGACAAGCTGGAATAGTGAAGGGGATTATAGGAGAAGGGCTATGGGCTAAGGGGGTAAATGCCAGGCCAAGAAAGGGTTAGGAGTGCTGGGGGAGGGGAAATCACCAGAGAAAAGAAGGCCCTTAGCTTGGGCCTTCTTACCTTCCCACTACGTTTGGAACCGGACTCACGACTCTTCTTCTCTCCAGTTCTGGTTTGGGCTTGACGGCAGTTTTTAGCTTTCTTGGGTTTCGCACTTGAAGTTGATGGCTGGACATCTGGTGTATTATTCTGTGTTTTTTTGTTTGCATTTGCCATGTTGAAAGCTAGCGTGTTCTGGTCCAGAGCTCTCAGAGGCACAGTCTTATGAACCTACCCTGAACAATGGGAGGCCACACCCCTGAGTCCTGATTGGTCAGCAAGACCCTTCTCAGCTAATCATGGTGGATGAGCTGCTTTGACATCACAAAGCACCTTGCTGCCTGGTGGGAGCAGGCGCTGGGGTGGAGATCACTCTTGTTTGGGGGGATCTTATGAAGGAAATAGTGTCTGGATACAGACCTGAGGCTTTTCTTGAACATCTCCAAGGGACTCGTGCCACCCTTTCTTATATTCCCATCTTTAGTTGTGATAGAACTTCATGTGGCAGAGGGTTTTCCCCCAATGAACTCTTCCATAAACGCCCCTCTCTCCTGCACTCAATGGTTCATTCCATCATGTCTCCTACTCCTTAGTTATTAACAATTAGCTAGACTTTTGGCCTATTATACCTTCCAAATTTAATTCCAAATCCTTCCAAAATTATTGAAGTGTCAGTGTTTATGGGAATCACCGTGTAAATGAAAACAAAAAGAATATATTCATGAAGAATATCTTCCTACCTGGTGAATTTGGCATTCAAACCTGACACTTTTGGTAACATGGTGTGATGGCTAGTTTTTAAAAACTATTTTATTTATTTACGTCTCAAATATTGTCAGCCTTTTCCAGAGTTCCTGACCCAATTCATGTTCCTTTTTCCCTCTGAGAGGGTGCTCCCCTCCCCTGTGGCCATCCCCCTTTTCTGGAGCATGAAGTCTTTACAGGTTTAGGCACAGCCTATCCCACTGAGGCCAGACAAGGCATTCAATCCTCTGCTACATATGTGTCAGGCCTCTGATCAGCCAGTGTATGCACTTTGGTTGGTGGCTTAGTCTCTGGGAGCTCCCAGGGGTCCAGGTTAGTTGACACTGTTGGCCTTCTTATGAGTTTGTCATTCCCTTCAGCTCTTCAATCCTTCCCATAATTCTTCCATAGGGTTCCACAATATCAGGCTAATGCTTAGCTGACTATAAATATGTGTATCTGTCTCAATCTGCTGCTGTTAGAATCTTTCAGGGGACAGCCATGCTAGGCCCCTGTTTGCAAGAACAGCATATCATCAGTAATAGTGTCCAGCTGTAGTGTTTCCCTGTGAGATGGATCCTAACTAAATTGGGCCAGTTAGTGGTCTACAATTCCTTCAGTATCTGATCCATTTTGTCCCTGCATTTCTTTTAGACAAGAACAATTCCAGGTCAAAATTTTGAATGTGGATTGGTGTCCTCATCCTTCCACTGGGAGCCCTGTATAACTACTTGAGGCGGGCTCTTCAGGTCACATCTCCACATTGTTGGCCACTTTGGCTAAGGTCGCCCACATTGAGTCCTGGGCACTTCTCACATCCCAGGTCTCTGGGACGTTCTAGAGGTCACCCCCCCAACTCCTAGCAGCAGCATATTTTCATTCATTCGCCTGGCCCCCCTTGGGCTTCTCTCCTGTCTCCCCCTGTGAAGGTTTGTGTCTGCTTGGCCCAGGGAGTGGCACTATTAGGAGGTGTGGCCTTGGTGAGTAAGTGTGCGCCACCATCTGGATCTCACGACTTGATTTGTTCCAGGCTGACCTTGAACTCAGAGAGTTGCTTGCCTCAGTCTTTTGGGATTAAAAGCATGTACTACCTTGCCTGGGTCTAATCTTTTCATAGCCACTTTGCCTCAAGATCTCCATGTCAAGATCTGGGTCAGAAGCCTGTGTCTTCCAGCCTCAAGATCTGTATCACAGGTGTGACCTCCGTTTCCGGATTGTAGTTCATTACAGTTGTAGTCAAGTTGACAACTAGGAATAACCATCACACCCCCCATATCTGATCCTGCCCCCATTTCCTCTCCCCTCTCCCACTCCGGTCCCTCCCTCCGTCTGCCTCCCATGATTATTTGATTCCCCATGCTAAGTGGGATTCAAGTATCCTCCTTTGGGCCTTCGTTCTTGTTTAACTTCTTTGGGTCTATGGGGTGTATTTTGGGTATTCTGTACTTTATGTCTAATATCCACTTACAAGTGAGTATATACCTGGATGTCCTTTTGGGTCTGTGGTACATCACTCAAGGTGATAATTTCTAGTTCTATCCATTTGCCTGAGAAATTCATGGTGTTCTTGTTTTTAATAGTTGAATAGTACTCCATTGTGTAAATGAACCACATTTTCTGTATTTCTCTGGTTGAGGGACATCTGTTGCATCTAGTTTCTGGCTAGTATGAATAAGGCTGCTGCAAACATAGTGGAGCATGATTCCTTAGAATGGTGGAGCATCTTTTTGAGTATTTGCCCAGGAGTAGTATAGCTGGGTCTTCAGGTAGAAATATTTCCAGTTTTCTGAGGAACTGCCAGATTGATTTGCAAAATGTTTGTTCCAGTTTGCAATCCCATCAGTGATGGAGGAGTGTTGCTAGTCTTATGATAACTTGGCAAGCTAAAGTCATCTGAGAGGAAGGAGGGAACCTCAATTAAGAGAAAGCCTCCATAAGATGGGTCTGTAGGCAAGCCTGTAGTGCATTTTCTTAATTAGTGAATGAAGTGAGATGTCCCAACCTATTCTGGGTGGTGGTTCTGAGTTGTGTAAGAAAGCAGGCTAAGCAAGCCATGAGAAGCAGACAGAACCCCTCCATGGCCTCTGCATTAACTCCTGTCTCTAGGTTCCTGCCCTGCTTTAGTTTCTGTCATGACTTCCTTCACTGACAGACCACTGTGTGGAAGTGTAAGCAGAATAAACCCTTTCCACCCCAAGTTGCTATGGTCATGGTTACAGCAATGGTAAGCCTGACTAAGACACATGACTCTCCATTTATATACAGGGATTGGGGAGAACTGGCCACTCTCAAAGACTGTACATTTGCCTTATTTGTTCTTAGACTCTGGCTAGACTATTATTGAAACTGACACTATTCTTTCTATTTTATTTTAATTTACTGTATTTTATTTTTAGTTTTTATTGATATGTTTATATTTACATTTCACGATTTCCCCTCCATACAGCCCCTAATTTGCCCTCCCCCTTCTTCTATGAGGGTGTTCCCCATCAAACTACCCACCCCTTCCTGCCTCCCCACCCTGACACTTCACTACACTGAGGAGTCCAACCTTGGCAGGACCAAGGGCTTCTCCTCCCATCGGTGCCCAAAAAGGCCATCCTCTGCTACATATGCAGTTGGAACTTCCGGTCTGTCCATGTGTACTCTTTGAATGGTGCTTTAGTCCCTGGGAGGAGTGGTTGGTTGGCATTGTTCTTATGGGGTTGCAAGCCCCTTCAGCTCCTTCAATCCTTTCTTTCTCCAATGGGGACCACATTCTCAGTTCAATCATTAGCTGCAAGTATCTGCCTCTGTATTTGTCATATTCTGTCAGAGCCTCTTAGAGACAGCTATATCAGGCTTCTGTCAGCATTCATTTCTTGGCATAAGCAATATTGTCTAGGTTTGGTATATATATGGTTTATATATATGGTTTGGTATGTATATGGGCAGGATCCCCAGGTGAGGCAGTCTCTGGGTTGCCTTTCCTTCAGTCTCTGCTCCTAACTTTGCTTCCACATTTCCTCCTATGAATATTTTTGTTCCCCCTTCTAAGAAGCATTTGCACTTTGGCCGTCCTTCTTGACCTTCATGTGGTCTGTGGATTGTATTTTGTGTATTCCAAAAAAAGTTTTTCTCCATTTAATTTGATGTTAGCTACTGGTTTGCTGTAGATTTTACTATATTTGTATATGAGCTTTGATTTCCTGACCTTTCCAGGACTTTTATCATGAAGGGGTCCTGAATTTTGTCAAATGCTTTCTCAGCATCTAATGAAATGATCATGTTGTTTTGTTCTTTCAGTTTGTTTATATAATGGATTATGTTGATGGTTTTCCATGTATTAAACCATCCCTGCATCCCTGGGATGAGGCCTACTTGATCATGATGGAAGATTGTTTTGATGTGTTCTTGGATTTGGGTTGCAAGAATTTTATTGAGTATTGTTGTGTCAGTATTCATATGGGAAATTGTCCTGAAGTTCTCTTCCTTTGTTGGGTCTTTGTGTGGTTTAGGTATAAGAGTAATTGTGGCTTCATAGAAGGAATTTGGTAGTGCTCTGTCTGTTTCTATTTTGTGGAATAGTTTGGATAGTATTGGTATGAGGTCATCTATGAATGTCTGATAGAATTCTGCACTGAACCCATCTGGTCCTGGGCTCTTTTTGGTTGGGAGACTTTTAATAAATGCTTCTATTTCTTTAGGAGTTATAGGGTTGTTTAGATCATTTATTTGTTCCTGGTTTACCTTTGGTACCTGGTATCTGTCTAGAAAATTGTCCATTTCCTCTAGATTTTCCAGTTTTGTTGAATATAGGCTTTTGTAGTAGGACTTGATTTTTTTAAATTTCCTCAGACTCTTGTTGTTATGTCTCCCTTTTCCTTTCCTATTTTGTAAAATTGGACACACTCTCTGTGCCCTCTGGTTCATCTGGCTAAGTTATCTATCTTGTTGATTTTCTCAAAGAACCAGTTCAATTTTGGAGAGGGTACCATGAGGTGCTGAGAAGAAGGTATATCCTTTTGTTTTAGGATGGAATATTCTATAAATATTTGTTAAATCCATTTGGTTCATGACTTCTGTTAGTCTGTCTACGTCTCTGTTTAATTTCTGTTTCCATGATCTGTCCATTGATGAGAGTGGGGTGTTGAAACCTCCTACTATTATTGTGTGAGGTGCAATGTGTGCTTTGAACTTTAGTAAGGTTTCTTTTATGAATGTAGGTGCCCTTGTATTTGGAGCATAGAAATTCAGGATTGAGAGTTCATCTTGGTGAATTTTTCCTTTGATGAATATGAAGTGTCCTTCCTTATCTTTTTTATTGACTTTGGTTGAAAGTCAATTTTATTTGATATTAGAATGGCAACTCCAGCTTGTTTCTTAGGGCCATTTGCTTGGAAAGTTGTTTTCTAGCCATTTACTCTGAGGTAGTGTCTGTCTTTGTCTCTGAGGTGTGTTTCCTGCATACAACAGAATGCTGGGTTCTCTTTATGTATCCAATCTGTTGGTCTATGTCTTTTTATTGGGGAATTGAGTCCGTTGATGTTGAGAGATATTAAGGAATTGTGATTGTTGCTTCCTGTTACTTTTGTTGTTAGAGGTAGAATTATGTTTGTGTGTCTCTCTTATAGTTTCATTGCAAGGAGATTATTTTCTTGCTTTCTATACACTGTAGTTTCTCTCCTGGGTTGGAGTTCTCCATCAATTATCCTTTGTAGGGCTGGATTTATAGAAAGATATTGCATAAGTTTGGTTTTGTCATATAATATCTTGGTTTCTCCAAGTATGTGAATTGAGAGTTTTGCTGGATACAGTAGCTTGGTCTGGCATTTGTGTTCTCTTAGGTTCTGAATGACATCATCCAGGATCTTCTGGCTTTCATGGTGTCTGGTCAGAAGTCTGGTGTAATTCTTATAGATCTGCCTTTATATTTCACTTGACCTTTTCCCCTTACTGCTTTTAATATTCTTTCTTTGTTTTGTGCATTTGGTGTTTCAACTATTATATGATGGGAGGAATTTCTCTTCTGGTCCAATCTATTTAGAGTTCTGTAGGCTTCTTTTATGTTTATGGGCAACTCTTTCTTTAGGTTAGGGAAGTTTTCTTCTAAACTTTTGTTGAATATATTTGCTGGCGCACTAAGTTCGGAGTCTTCATTTTCTTCTACACCTATTATCCTTAGGTTTGATCTCATTGTGTCCTGGATTTCCTGGATGTTTTGGGCTAGGAGCTTTTTGCATTTTACATTAACTTTGACAGTTGTGTCAATGTTTTCTATGGTATCTTCTGCCCCTGAGATTCTCTCTTCTAGCTCTTGTATTCTGTTGGCAATGCTTGTATCTATAGCTCCTTGTCTCTTACTTAGGTTTTCTATATCACGGGTTGTCTCCCTTTTGTGCTTTCTTTATTGTTTCTATTTCCATTTTTAAATGGTTTTGTTTAATTCCTTCACCTGTTTGGTTGTGTTTTCCTGTAATTCTTTCAGGGAATTTGTGAGTTCTTTATGTCCTTCTTAAAGTCCTCCATCATTACCATAAAATGTGATTTTGAATCTAAATCTTGCTTTTCTTGTGTGTTTGGATATCCAGTATTTTCTCTGGTGGGAGAACTGGGCTCTGGTGTTGCCAGGTAGTCTTTGTTTCTATTGCTTAGGTTCCTGCCCTTGCCTCTAGCCATTGGGTTGTCTCTGGTGTTTGCTTGTCTTGTTGTTTCTGATAGTGTCTTGACCCTCCTGTAGGCCTCTGTGTCAGCACTCCTGTAGAACTGTTTTCCTGTTTTCTTTCAGCCTTTCCTGAGAACAGGTGCTCTGATTTCAGGAGTGTAGGCGCTCCTGGTGACTGTCTTCCAGCTCTAGGTGCCAGCAGGAACCAGAAAGTTCCTGCCTCTGATTGCTCCTAGGTCCTTGCACCCAGGGGGCACAGTTGCCACTAGATGATTCCCTCTTGGGTCTGGAATGTGGGCACAGGGTAGTCTCTTCTGACTTCTCAGGAGTGTCCACTTCTGAGAGTCCAGTTCTCTCCCCCCACGGGATTTGGGTGTAGGGAGCTGTTTGGCCAGTTCAGTTCAGTCCTGGGTGCAGATCAGAACCACAGGTACTGGTGGCTGACTGTTCCTATATTCCTTTGTCCAGGAGGCACTGTGCATTTTTCCCTTGAACCAGGGATGTGGGCAGAGGTGTGCAGAAGTGGCAGTCTGTCATGAGGTCTCAGGATGTCTGTACTTCTGGGTGTTTGGCTCTCTTTCCCACTGTGGGATGGTCCTAATGGTGTTTTTTATACCCTACCCTAGATTAAGCAATTTAAAGACTTTCAGAATGGCCAAACACCCCAATAAAACAGATCTGTAGTGGCAGAAGTGGCAGCATATGTACCAGCCTAGGGTAGCATGAAACCCTAGAGTCTTGAACTCAGCACTCAGGATGTCTGTTTGCATATTAGTTTTTAGAAATACACTTGGAAAGTAGAAACAGAATCATTCTCAAACAAGTTTCAGGCTAACTTGGATGCCTGTCCCTAAATAAATAAAAATGCTCAATACTTTTCCAAAGGAAAATATTAGTGTCTAGAAACAAAAAAAAATATGGGCACTGATATCAAAACCTTTAAAACTTTACTTTTGGGGCAGTATACCCATGGATGGTCGCCCCAACATGCTTTCAAAAAAACAAGTAAACTGAGCTATTACCTCCTAGACAATTTTGTAAACTTTTAAAAGGACTAAGCCCTTTCCAAATATGCTGTTTCTTTAGATTTATTTTTTTTCATCCATTGGTTGTAGGTAATCTTAGAAAAAGAAAACAACAAAATGTGCTTGTTTATAAAATGTGTAGTGTTTGATGCTTTTTGTCACATGTAGACATTACCTAAACATTAGGTAACATTACCTAAAGAATAAGAGTGAGCATCTTCTTTGAAAAGATAACAGTTTAATTTTAGCAAATTACTTAAATAAATCATAGAACTTCTCAAATATTTATTATTCTTTCCACACTATAACTGATGTAGGATAAAGTATAAGTTGCCTATAAAGTTACTAACTGAGAGCATGTGAAAAAAACTAAATGCACTCACTTTATAAAGAAAAACTCCATCAGAGTCCCTCTTGATATCCATTGCAAGCACAGTTACCTCCCTTTTCTACTCCTGGAATTTAGGAAACTCTTTTGCTACAGTAATTGGGTATTCCAAAAATGTTACCCAAGTGGAACACTTGATTTTTAACCTAACATTACTCTTTTCACTTAGTACAAGCCCTCTGAGACTCACATATGCTATATATAATAGTTATAAGGAAAGTGTATGCATTTTGTTTTTGAGTAGTAGTACAAGGTATCCATATATCACAACTTAATCACTTTTTTATTTGTTGAGACAGACTCAAGTTATATAGCCCAAGACAGCCATAACTTACAATCCTCCTGCCTCAGACACCTAAGATTGGAAGTTTAAGTATATATGAGAACATCCAACCCCATTATTCATTTAAGACACTGGGTGCCTGGAGCTGGTCCTGAGACACAGGTCTCTGTATCTAGATCCTGTGGGTAGAGAGCTGGACTCTCAGAATGTATGGACAATCCTGAGAGCACAGGTGAGACCACCACTTCTGCTCACATTCCTGGCCTAAGAGGAAACCACCTAGAACCCCCTGGACACAGGAACTGAGGAGCAGACTGGGACAGGATCCTTTCAGTTTCCAGCTGCACTCAGAACTGATGCTGAAACAGAGCCCTGTGTACCCAGATCTGGCTGAAAGAAAACAGATCTACAGGAGTACTGACACTCAGGCTTACAGGAGGGTCAAGACACTGTCAGAAACAGCTAACTCTAGAGACAAACAGATGGTGAGAGGCAAGGACAAGAACCTAAGCAATGGAAACCAAGGCCACTTAGACAGGATTTCAAAGAAGTCCTCCCACCACAATTGTTGGACACCCCCACACCGGAAAAGAAAGATTTGAGATTTAGAATCAAATGATGATGTTAGAGGAGGATTAAGAAGGACATTGCATAACTCCCTTAAAGAAATACAGAAACACACAAGATAAACGGTTAGAAACTTTCCAAATTGTAGAAACACAAAAATTTTAAAGAAATACAATCTGAAAAAAAACCAAACAGGTGAAGACAATTGAACAAAACCATCCAGGATCAAACAATGGAAATAGAAACAATAAAGAAGTCACAAATGAAAACAGCCCTGAAGACTTTTTAGAATTTGATGAAAATGAAGGCACAACATACCCAAACTTATGGGGCACAATGAAAGTAGTGCTAAGAGTAAAACTCATAGCTCTGAGTACCCTCAAAAAGAAACTGGAGTGAGCATTCATTAGCAGCTTGACAGAACACCTAAAAGCTCTAGAACAATAAGGAGCAAATACACCAATAGAAGCACACAGCAGGAAATAATCAAACTCTGGGCTGAAATCAACCAAGTAGAAACCAAAAGAACTATACAAAGAATCAAAAAACCACGAATTGTTTCTTTCATAAAATCAACAAGATAGATAAAACCTTGCCAGACTAATCAAAGGGTTTACTGAGTTTATCCAAATTAACCAAAATCAGAAATGAAAAGGAGACAATGACAGAAACCAAGGAAAACTATTAAAATATCAGCAGAGGTCCTACTACATAAGACTATATTCAATAAAAACTGAAAATGCTGGAGGAAATGGACAATTTTCAGACAGATACCAGGTACCAAAATAGAATCAGGATTGAACCATCTAAACAACCCCATAATTTTTGAAAAGAAGCCCCACCAAAAAAAGTTTGAACCAAAAAAGAAGGACCTTATGGGTTTATTGTGAAATCTATCTGTCCTTCAAGATTAGGTACCCTGACCAATACCCCTGAAACTATTCCACAAAATAGAAAAACAGAAGGTAACTATTATTAATGAGGCCTTGTGAAGGAAATGTCACTTTTATATAGGCAAAACCACAGCCAATTCAACAAAGAAAGTATAATGCTTCAGACCAATTTCCTAATGAACATCATTTGTTTAAAAATAATCAATAAAATTTCACCTTGTGGATTCAAGTAAACATGAAATGATCATCCATCATGATCAAGTAGATTTCATCCTTGGATAGAGGAAGATATGGCTTTGTTACAGGAAGTGTGTCAACATAATCACTATTGAACAAACCAAAGAAAGAAACCACATGATCCTGGCTATTAGATGTTAAAAAAAGCATTTGACAAAATTCAACAATCCTTCATGTTAAAAGTCCTGGAAAAATCAGGAAGTCAAGGTCCATAACTAAACATAATAAAACTAATATTCAGCAAACCAGTAGCCAACATCAAACAAATGGAGAGAAAGTTGAAGCCATCCCACTAAAATCAGGCACTAGACAAGGCTCTCTCTCTACTTATTCAATATAGTACTCAAAGTCCTAGCCAGAGCAATCAGACAACAAAAGGACATTAAAGGGATAGAAATGGAAAAGGAAGAAGTCCTGCCTGGTCAGGTGGGCACTCCTGAGGCTGCAGAGCGGAAGAGACCACCAACACTGCCCACCCCTGCCCACATCCCTGGCCCAAGAGGAAACTGTACAAGGCCCTGGTTCCTGGGGAGGGCTCCAGAGAGGCAGGACCCTGCCTGAGACACCGCTGAACCTGAAGGAAACAGACCGATAAACAGTTCTCTGCACCCAAAATCCCATGGGAGGGAGAGCTAAACCTTCAGAGAGGCAGACACGGCCAAGCTAAACCAGAAGAGACTGCTCTCTGCACACATTACTGATTCCAGAGGAAAACACCAGAATCCATCTGGAACCCTGGTGCACGAGGTTCCCTGAAGGGCGGCTAGATCTTCCTGGTTGAAAGCCATCAAGGAGAGCCCGTGGCAGCACCCGCGAGTTTAACTTGAGCCTCCTGGGACCACAGGTAAGACCAACTTTTCTGCTGCAAGTGACCCTGCCTGGTGAACCTTGCAAGGCACAGGTCCACAGGAACAGCTGAAGACCTGAAAGGGGAAAACTACACGCCCAAAGCAGAACACTCTGTCCCCTATAACTGACCGAAAGAGAAACAAAACAGGACTACAGCACTTGACACACAGGCTTAGGACAGTTTAGCCACCACAGAAATAGGCAGAACAAAGTAACACTAGAGATAATTGGATGGGCGTAGAGGCAAGCTTAGAACCCAAGCAACAGAAAACCAAGACTACATGGCACCATCGGAGCCCAATTCTCCCATCAAAACAAACATGGAATATCCAAACACACCAGAAAAAGCAAGACCTAGATTCAAAATCATATTTGACCATGATGTTGAGAACTTCAAGAAAGACATGTGAAGAGAAACAAGTCCCTTAAGGAGAGAGAGGAATCAAAAATGCCTAAAAGAATTTGAGAAACATAAACAGAGAAGAGAGAGGAGAAAATCCTGAAAACCCCTGAAAGAATTCCAGGAAACACAATCAAACAGTTGAAGGAATTAAAATGGAAATAGAAGCAATCAAGAAAGAACACATGGAAACAACCCCTGGATATAGAAACCAAAAGAAGAGACAAGGAGCTGTAGATACAAGCTTCACCAACAGAATACAAGAGATGGAAGAGAGAATCCAGGAGCAGAAGATTCCATAGAAATCATTGACTCAACTGTCAAAGATAATGTAAAGGGAAAAGATACTGGTCCAAACATAC
>NC_046172.1:56533598-56547157 GCF_011064425.1 Rattus rattus
AAAAAATAACCTTTCAAAAATTATTTTCCAAGGAGCTATAGGTAATACTCATCACTATTTAACATTGGCTCAAATCCATTTCTTACTTGCTTCTGAGTTACCATGCAGCCTTAGTTTTCCTATTGCTCTGGCTCTTTTGATTTTGTCTTACTCTCCAGCCTGAACTTTTGATGTTATAGGGATCCAAGAAACAGTCTTTGGAACCATTTCTCTTCGTGTCTACACTGATCTCCAGCATCTATACTCATTTCCAGCCTCTTAACTTTACACACCATCTGTATATCACCAACTCCTACCTGTTGCTGTTTTAGATACTAGACAGCTATGGTTTACTCTCCTTTACGAATTGTATACCTATTGTCTATTGGACATAAATGCCAGGAGGTTTTATATATATGTCAAACTCAAAATGTACAAAACCAAACTTCTGGCTAACTCCCACAGCTTTTCCCACGTACAGGCTTAAAGACAAAATTGACTTGCATATAGCTTTAAAATACAAACAGAATTTTATATTTATATTAATTTAAATTTCTACATTGCAGTTTCTCTGGTCCGAGATATCTCTTGCCTGTACTCACACACTCTTAGCACTTACCATAGCAGTCAGAGTGTAGTTATTAAAAAAAATAACTAAGGCATATCCTTCAACTATTATGGACTAGCTGGTATCACCAGTAGTTCAGTTATTAACAACCATAACACAGCACAAAGCACAAGACCAAAATGTTAAGACATTAGAAAAACAGGAAGTTTTTCTGTCTAATAACAGGCATGAAAGGGACACAAGATAAGCCTCAGGGTTCACTTAACTCTGGCTAGAGAAGATTCTTCACATGTAGTAAACTAGAATGAAAACAGAATATGGCCTTGCTATAGAGTGAGAAGGCAGAATATAGAGGTAAGAATGTACAAAGTGTACAGGGATCCACAGGAATAATATAGTCAGAAATCTACATGTATGATACACATAAGCCTGTATACAAATATCTATATGTAGTATAAATGTAAGCTATCCATCTGGGCTGACAATGTTACCTTGAAGAATCATAGACTATGTAACCAAAACCCCAACTAGTATATTTATGAAGGAATGAGTGTGGTAGAGGTCAGGAAACTTGAAAGGAGCCAGCGGGGGAAGGGGAGAGGTATTAAATGACACAATAGAAAGGAAAATAGAACTGGAAATGCTGGGGGCAGAAGGGAACAAGTGCAGGAGTAGGTACAAAAAGAGGTACAGCAGTCCTTCTTAGAAGGGGGAACAGAATACTCAAAGAGTGGTGCAGGGACTGAAGGAAACACCATCCAGAGACTGTCCTGCCCATATGCAGACACCAAACCAAGTCACTATTGCTGATGCCAAGAAGTGCTTGCTGACAGGAGCCTGACATGGGTGTCTCCTGAGAGGCTCTGCCAGAGGTTTACTAATAAAGATAAGGATGCTTGCAGCTAACATTGGACTGAGCACAGGCACCCCAATTGAGGAGTTAGAGAAAGGACTGAGGTAACTGATGAGGTTTGCAACCCCATAGGAAGAACAATATCAACCAACCAGACTCTCCAGGACTTCTAGGGATGAAACCACCAACCAAAGAGTACACATGGAGGGACCCATGGCTCCAGCTGCATATGTAGCAGAGGATGGCATTGTCTGGCATCAATACGAGGAGAAGCCCTTGGTCCTGGGGAGCCTTGATTCACCAGTGTAGGGGAATGCTAAGGTGGTGATGTGGGAGTAGGTGGTTTGGTGGGTAAGCATCCTCACAGAAGCAGGGAAAGGGGGCATGGGAGAGGGGGAAACAGGGAAAGAGGATAACATTTGAAATGTAAATATATAAACTATCCAATAAAAAAATAAAAAAGTATATAGCTATCACAAAAAAAAATGGATGGACAAGACAGCTGTGCCAAGATATTTCAAGGAGAAATGTCTCCTACAATCTTGGACATTTTAATATTTGGTACCTAGTTGGTAGCACTGTTTGAGGAGGGTTAAGTAGTACAGCCTTGTTAGAGGAAGTACATCACTGGCTTTGAGAGCTTAAAGTCTCAAGTCACTTTCAACTTGGAGTGTTTGCTTCATGTTTTATGGTTAAAATGTGAACTCTCAGCTTTCTAGACCTGCTAGTGTTATACCCCTATTCTGAAGGACTCTTACCATTATGGAATCGTAAGTCCAAATAAATTATTCCTTCTGTATATTGCTTTTGGTCACCATGTTTTTACCAAAGCAATAGAAAAGTAACTAATCACAGGAGAGGTTGAACCAAAAGAGATGTCTTGAGGGAACATGTTACTTTGTATTCTAATTTTTTAAAAGTTATTTAAATGATACTATACATAAGGTGATAACAGAATACTATCAAATTTGTGAGACATAGATATCTAGAAAGGAACCTTCAGATTTAAAAATATTTTAAAAATGACCTATTTTTTCCAGTTTAACAAGCTGTAAAGAGAAAAGAAAAAACAAATCAAAGGAGGCTTCTCCTGGAGCTCGTAAACCAAACAAAAAAGACAAAAGGATTGAAGGAAGGTAGGTACCCACCATGGCTAGAAACAATTTCAAGGCTTTGGTGTGGGTTTTCCTCTACAGGAGATGTTCAGAGTTAACACCTAGACTCTCCCCTAAACCACAAAGGTTTTTTTTTTTTTTTTCTCTGTCTTTATTAACTTGGGTATTTCTTATTTACATTTCGATTGTTATTACCTTTCCTGGTTTCCAGGCCAACATCCCCCTAGCCCTTCCCCCTCCCCTTCTACATGGTTGTCCCCTACCCCATCCTCCCTCCATTACCGCCCTCACTGGGGGTTCAGTCTTGGCAGGACCAAGGGGGAGGGGGGAGGGGGATGTTTGCCCGGAAACCAGGAAAGGGAATAACACTAGAAATGTATATAAGAAATACTCAAGTTAATAAAAAAAAACAAAAAAAAAAAACAACAAAAAAAAAAAAAACAAAAGAACTTTCCAAAAAGTTGTACTCTTTCACTACAAAAAACTCAGGAAACAAAGACTAGACAGGAACATTCTCAATTTAATAAAACACAAGAATACAGTTCCCGTAACATTAGGAACAAGGCAAGTATTTTCACTTATACAGTGTCTGGTGAATACTATACAATGAAATAAGAACTACAAAGAATGGATAGGTGGAAGGAAGATGGAAAATTGTCTTTATTTACATACAGCTTTATACAAAGAATATTCTAAGGACTATCACTCATGCACACAACAAAGCTTAATAGAACTTATAAATGAATTTAATAAAATAACATAATACAAGGCAATGTATAAATAAAAATTGTATTTGTATCCACTAGATACAAGCAATTATAAATAAATATCTTTAACAAGAGCAAAAAAGTACAAAGCACCTAGAAGTAGTAAGTGCCTACACTAAAATTACTCCTGAGAGAAGTTTAAGGTTGTATAAATGACCAAGAATATTAGTGCATTCCTTTAAACTAAGCTCTTGTAGAGCTGAGACAGGAGAATTATCATAAGCTGCAGGCTTGCTTGGCTACTTGGCAAGACCCTGTCCTCCAAACCAGGCTGTACTTAATAGCACTCTTCTCCATTCTAGCCTTTTATTAAAGTTAGCATTTGATGGTGATAGGAGACAGAAATGTGATGTGACTAGGAATAAAATACGTTCTATACATGTATGTAACTGGCAAAAGTAAAATTTAATAACTCAGACAAACAAAACATTTACGTGAATAAAAAGAAATCTTATGTTCTAAATCTTATCTTTGTACCCAGAGATAAGTGTAGGTAGCTATCATACCTGGTAAAAGAAGGCTATCTTTATAGCATATGGGGACCCTTGCAGAATACCACAAGTGAACAAAATATAAAGGACAACAGATCTTGGGAATCCCAGTCCCAGTAGATACATCTGTATTGCAGCTGCTGCATTTATGGCTCTGGAAACATAAAAGAAGAGGGAACAGAAAGATCATAAGAACCAGAAGAACAGGAAGTCTGATGTGAGATTATGTCTCCGAGAATTCCAATGAATCAGCTGTGAAGCAGTCTCTCCTAGAAATTGCTACAAGATCAGAACAATCACAACATCAATAGACATCCCAATGAAGATGGAGGAAAATTTCATGAGATTCCATCTGATGACAGAAAACTATAAGTAACTGATGACTGCTAGGAGAGGGAGAGTTATCTTCTTCTAGGAATGAACTGCCTTATTGATTATCCAATACAATGTTGTCAGCCCTGAAACCAGGAACACACAAACAGCATGAAGAGACTGACAGGTTGTATTTCTGTATTATGAATACATATCCATACATATATTTATACAGTAATAATCAAAGAAAAAGAGACTATTAATTTGAGAATGGGGAGCATGGGAGGAGTTGTGGGAGGGTGTCTAGAAGGGGCTAAAGGTAGGAAATGGAAGAAGTAATATAATTACTTTTGAATTAGAAACATTTAAAAATTGTAACAAAACCAATTTACTAATTCTGCTTATAATAAAACACCATTAATAAAATGCATATAATATTATAGATCAGAAAACATCTTTTTACATTTTTCAGATTAGAGTTATATTAAAAAATAATTCACAAAAGACAAAACTAGTTATCTGTATAACTCAGTTTGTGGAATGCTCACCTACCATACATGGAGTCTTGGGTCTGATCACCAATGTTATGTAAAATGGATAGGATAGTGCAAGCTTTTAATCCCAACATACAGAAGGCGGAAGTAGAAGGATCAGAAATTCATGGTCATGATGGGATACTTGATGCCCTGTCTTAAACAACTACCAAGAAGAAAGGAAGGAAGGAAGGAAGGAAGGAAGGAAGGAAGGAAGGAAGGAAAGTTAGAAAATCAACAAAAGTACTCAACATTTTTAGTTATTGCAGAAGTGTAATTGATAATTTTGCATTTTAGCCATTCAGAGAGGTGGTTACATCAATGGCTGCTCACTTTACCATTCTGCTGTGCAGTTGGTAGCATTCAGTTTCTTTGGTTCAATTCTATACTTCACTAATAACTGATATTAAATTATTTGTGATGTTTTTTCAGAGATATATATGTTCTCTTTTGTAAATATTTTTGTTTCTAATATTTTCTCCATAGGTAGGAGAATAATGAACAAAAGTTGCTTTATCCATACAATGAAAGTCTACCTGACAATAAGAACAAGTGATACACACAAAATCTTTCAAAGCCGAGCAATGAAAAAACATTTTCATACTTAGTAAAAGTGCTGATACTTAATTCCAACTGCTTGAGAGACTGAGGAAGGAGAAATAAAAGTTCAAGGCCTTCTTGGAATACAAAACAAGTTTAATGCCAGCCTGGAAACTTCATGAAAACTTATCTCAAAATTAAAAGTATACAAGGCTGAAACTTGTAGCTCAGTCTTACAACATTAGTTAGTTCATGTGAGGCCCTAGGTTGATTCCCCAGTACTACTCCCTCAAAAGTAAAAGTATTTCCTTAGATAAACTGATTTCTTTTTTTCTCAGAAGCCATCAATTGATTGTAGCTCTTCATCTATGGTTGGGGCCTTCTGAGAGTTTCTTCATCCATTGACAACAGCATGTCATTTTGTTTTGTCATTGTTTAGGTCTAGCTTAGGCAGCCATGCTATTGACACCAAGTAGTCAACCCTAAATGCAGATACATTTGAGTAATGCTAAATGTATTAAACAGTGTGTGTGTGTGTGTGTGTGTGTGTGTGTGTGTGTGTGTAAAACAATAACAAAAAAGAGGTCATAATTTGAGATGGTATGGAGGTGCACAGGAGGAGTTTGGGGAGAAAGGGATAGAACTAATATAAATACAGTATTTATGTATGAAATTCTGAAAAAATTAAAAGTTAAACTACATAGTGTATAAAATTTATATGAAGTTTTAGAGCAAAATAGTTAAAATCAGGGGAAGCATCTAAGCACCTTTAAAGTATATGAATGGCTTATTTAGGTTTGACATTTTTTAAAACTCCCAATGACATACCATTTGTAATTGTACAATTCATAGTATGGGTGTTTTACATTTGAAGAAATATTGTATTCTAGTCAGTAAAGTACCCAATAAACTATTGATGAAGGAAATAACTCTGGGCTCTAAATTGCTTCAAAGTGCACACAAAAATAAAATAAAATAATGGATACACTGAAGGATGGACAGATTTAATATAGTAAATGTAATAAAAGCAGGGTAGAATTCAGGTAGTCATACATACACATTTTGTATTATGTATTAATATGTCCATACTATCTTGTAGAATAAAGTGTGATGTTACAAAGACATTATTTAAAGAAAAAAATGAAGAGAACCAGGTATGGCACTACATACTTATAAACCCAGTACTTGGCAGGGGAAGTCAGCAGGATCAGGAGTTCAAGGTTTTCCTTGCCTACATAGTGAGTTTGAAGCTTGCCTGGACCACAGAAAACTACACAAAACCCATAACCAAATAAGTAAACAAATCAGGGAAAAAGCAAACTATAAAACAAAATATTCTCATTACATAAATCTGACAAAGAATTTATGTTTCCAATACATAATGAAAATTTTTAGCTGTGAAGATAATTTTTAAAATGTAACCCGAGTTTAGAATTAGACAAAAGACATGAGTACATATTTTGCAAAGGGTAATGCATATACGGAAGGCCTAGATATACAGCTCAGTTGTAGAAGACATGACTAAACTCTGTAAGGCTGTGAGTTTGGTTCCTAGAAGACACACACACACACACACACACACACACACACACACACACACACATCTCACATTCACAATATTTTTTTTTTGCCTTGATAGTCTTGCCTTCATGGATAGTGCATTCTTTATGTAGCATATACATACCAGTCATTCGTATTATTCCCTCGAGAATGCTGTACTAATAATGTCATTCATTTTATTCATTTTTATGTTTTCTTCTCTGCTGTGTTCTGAAGCCCACTGAAGTTCTTGAATTTCAGTTGTGCCATGAATGTTGTAGGAGTAATCAACCACTTTCTGATTGGACTTAAGGTCCACTCCACAAAAACTAACATCTGGCACCATTACTGGGACAAGGACCTATGGGAAAACAAACCATAGGCCCTGGGGAGAACCTATTACTGTTGTTCTGTTAAATACACATTAACATTAAATCAACTAGTGACTTATCATTGTACCTTATACCTAGAGATAATGCACTCCTCAACCCCTCACCAGAGAGCTTCCATTTGTAGTAGATGTCGATTAATACTTAAATGGGATCTCTATTTCACATCCCTCTTCTCAAGGCTTGGGAATCACTGTAGAAGAGGGAACAGAAAGAGTATAAGGGCCAGAGGCTGTGAATGACTATGAGGAAACAATGCCTGCTGGACATAGCAAGATACCTGCATGAATAAACTCAACAGCAATTCTGACAGGAGTGACTGGAAGTTGATAGCTGCTTCTTAGGGAAGGGTCAGTTTTCTCTCAGAACATAGTCCTTGATAAGACAACCAAAGTCTAGAGGAAGACCACACATCCCAGAATATTTGGGAAGCATAAATTGACCTTGATAGTAGAAGAATGATACAAAGTTGAATGAGAAGTGAATGGACAGACATAGGAAAATTCAAGAATGAGAGCGTGGATGATCAAAATATACAAAATTTTTGAAGAAATTAAAAAAATTAAAAGAAATAATCCTCAGTCTGAGTGGAGTATCCTTTTCAAGGGAGAAATGTAATAGGGGATAACTGAGAAAACTGTCCTCACTGACATGTTATAATGTGACACTGATTTCGCTTCTTTGAATAGTATTACCCAAACAAGTTCCAAAGGCAAAGCTGTCCCCACAAGCAAACTGAGCATCATTCATTGAGGAAGGATAGGAGAGCCTTTCATGTCCTGAAGGTAGAGGAACTGACTTGGTGGGGTGGTTGCTACTGTGACTCTAAGTCCACACACAATACATGAAAACATAGAGTTGGAGTACAAATTTAGGATGGTTATCGATTAGTATTTCTGGGTCTGGACAGTGGGGTAAAGGCCTTCCCAATGAACTAGTCTGGACTTTAAGCCAAGCTCACCGTCTGTTAAGAGAAAGGAGTCTGGCTTTCTCTTAACAATAAAGAACAATGTCAGAGTACTAGACTACATCCTGGGTGGTACAAGGGGAACTGAAAGACTACTGGCCAATGACTGTTTTCCTGAGAGTTGGCATTTGCTCTGGGGTTCTCAACACCAAGATCTCTGACTATAACTTTTCATATAGATCCTCCAATACTTAAGGAACTTGAATAAATGGTAAAGGCTGCCCCCAGAGATCTTAAGTCGATGGTTGTGGTGATAAGTCCCATGTCTTTGGATTGAGTAGACAGGACATTCTGTAACTAGAATTGAGCTCCTTCATCTGCTTGCCTATTTGAGGAGTGTCTCCTGCTGATGCTCCTCTCATTCACTACCCCAGCTATGTGGTACTTTAATTCCCTCACTTAATCCAACATGCATTTCTGTAAGGGGTTGAACTGTCATGTGGATGGATCATCATGATGCTCTATCATTCATAGACTGATTGCAGCTGAAGGTAGAACAATTTAGAACTGCTCACCGTCATTGCTGAGTCACCCACATGATCTCTGTCTGCCATACATCCTCTAAAAAAGTCACAATTGGGTGAAAAAACGTTCAGCCTTTACAATTTGCTAAGTTCCTACTTGGAGGGGGGTGGTGATCAGAGACAAAGAATGCTCTGTTGACTTTCAAACACTGTGCCAGCTCACACCTCCCACATGCACAGGTTCAATGCTATAGGACTGAGGGAACAAAAGAGGGGAAGGTTGAGAGGTTCTAGTGCTTTTCTAATGCTTATTCAGAAGGAAGGTGGTCAACAGTTTTAGTTCATAGGATTAGTGGAATGGTGTCAAATCCCTTCCGGCTCAGGTTCTATGGCTATGACTAGCATGTTTTAGTTGGCAGGAAAGTAAAATCACTCATCCTCTATCTTAGAGCTCTGGCCAGAAAACAGTTGTGTGATTTTATTACTATGAAATTACAAGGTTTTTTTTGAAGGAATTAACAACCTCAATACAATCCACTTTTCTGTCCATCACAATATTTGATTGCACTCTTCTATGCACACAAAATAGGTAATCTCCACTAGGAAAAGTACATACAGGTTTATGGAATTACTGTGTACACCAATTCTCAAAACTTTAGTTGATATGATATTGGAGAATGTATCATTTATGAGAGTTCATTCTGTATGTGAACAATCAAGAAACTGGTCAAAGCAGGACTGTGTTTAGTGTAACAGATTTAGTAAGATATAGTCTCTATACTGTGAGTTTACCCACCTAAACCTTATAATGCACAATTTTCACATATTCTAAAGAGTATAATCATTGTAATGAGCTTAGAATTATTTTGTTCTGTGCCTTTTAAATATCACTCACACCTATGACCACTATCCCATCCTGCCTTATGCAATCTATATCTAATTTCTTTCACCAAAGATAAACTCTTTTGGCCATCTTTTGTTAATGTTATAATATAGTCTGAGACCTTTAATGACTGTCTTATTTTACATTAATATAGAGTTTATAAAGTTCATATATGTGGCAGGATAGAACACTACTTTGTTTCTTTTATGACCATTAAAATTCTATTACATGAAATGCTGATACATTTGTCACTTGACAGAAATTTAGTTTGCTGTGATTTCTTTAGTTACTTTTTAAAATCAAATATGTAAATATGTGAGCTATAGAGATGAGTGGTTAAGAGCAGGTAACACTTTTGCAGAAAACCTGAGTTACATTCCCAGCGCCCAAGTGAGGTGGCTGACATCTACCTATAACTGTGTCTTTTGGCATCCTCTGAGACATGTCCTCTGAGTGCACAAACAATTAAAAATAAAAAGGGTAAAAATGTATAAGTATGTATTTATTGGTATTAATGTTCCTAAAATGGTTTATACATTCAACATAATTTCCTATCAAATTTTCAGGGGCACAAAGTATACATGAGTATGTGTATAAATTTAAAATATGATTCTAATATATTCATAGAAATGCAAAGGCACAATAATAACCAAAGCAATATTGAGGAAGAGAAGAATTGGATAACATTGTAAGATATAATATATAATAACCCAGACCAACCCCTCTGAATAGATACCAGATGTTAATCTACACAATATTGTCACTTTATTTATGATGATGGTTCTTTTGCAATTTGGATGTATTTGATATCTATATTTATGAAATAAACTGATATACATATTACACTAATAAATATGAGATGTAAATCAATTCCAGAAGTTACATCTTAATGTGAAACAATACAATCTATATTCTAGAATACAATCTAAATACGTCTTCATAGCATGAGGCAGGAAAATAATTTAAAATTTAACACAGAATGGTAGAAATTATTTATACCACACTCAACAAAACATACATAGAATTTATAAATATTTTTATTTTTTAGAATTTCATGCATAGAAATAATTTTTAATCATCAGTAACAGAGATACAGAGCCTAAGATGAAAATGAGCAGAAGAAGCTTAATAAATATAAGTAAACGTATCTTTATAAATTGGTATAATGGGGATGGAAGTGATGGCTCCATTTGGTAAAAATGCTTGATATGTATGAGGACCATAATTTGACCCCTAGCAGGCAAATAAAAGAATACCTATATATAATCTCAATGTTAGGGAGGCAGACCCAGGGGAGATCTTATTTTTTATTTGGCTTTGACAATTACTAAGGGTTAATCCCTAATCTACTTTTCTAACTTGGCTACCTCCCAGTGGTGTACCTCAGATACTTGCTGTTTCTCCTGGTCATGTACTCATGGTTCCTCTTACCTCATGGTGCCTTCCACTCAAATGAGAAAATTAAGGTGATATGGTAGATGCTCCTGGGGAAGGTATTGATATGGGTGATTATAAACAACCACAAGCTGTGCCTATTATTTCAAACACGAGATATCACAGGGAAAATGGAGCTATAACAACAGAATCTGAAGAAATTAAAAAAATCATCAGATCCTACTACAAAAGCCTATATTCAGCAAAACTGGAAAATCTGGATGAAATGGAAAATTTTCTAGCCAGATACCAGGTACCAAAGTTAAATCAGGATCAGATATGCCATCTAAACAGTCCAAAGAAATAGAAGCAGTCATTAAAAGTCTCCCAACCAAAAAAGGCCCAGGACCATAGATATGTGTTTAGTGCAGAATTCTATCAGACCTTCAAAGAATACCTAATACCAATACTCTTCAAATTATTCCACAAAATAGAAACAGAGGGCATACTACCCAATTTGTTCTTTTGAAGTCACAAAACCTCACAAAGACCCTACAAAGGAAGAGAATTTCAGACCAATTTTCCTCATAAATATTGATGCAGAAATACTCAAAAAATTCTCACAAACCCAATTCAAGAACACATCAAAAGGATTTATTCTTCATAATCAAGTAGGCGTTATCCAAGGGATGTAGGAATGGTTCAATATATGGAAATCCATCAATATAATGCACTATTATATTATAAACAAGCTCAAAGGAAAAAAAAACCACATCCTCATTTCATTAGATGCTGACAAAGCATTTGAGAAAATTCAACCCCTTCATGTTAAAAGTCTTGGAAAGATCAGGAATTCAAGGCCCATACCTAAACATAATAAAAACAATATACAGCAAACCAGTAGTCATCTTCAAACTAAATGGAGAGAAACTTGATGTAATCCCATTAAAATTAGGGACTAGACAAGGCAGCCCTACCTATTCTCTCTCCCTACCTATTCAATATAGTACTTGAAGTTCTAGCAAGAGCAATTAGACAACAAATAGAGGTCAATGGTATTCAAATTGGAAAGGAAGAATTCAAAATATCACTATTTGCAGATTATATGATAGTATACATAAACAACCCCAAAAATTCTACTAGAGAACTTTTACACTCTTAAATAACTTCAGCAAAGTGGCTGGATATAACATTACCTCAAACAAATCAGTAGCTTTCTTCTACTCAAAGGATAAACAGACTGAGATAGAAATTAGGGAAATGACACCCGTCCCAATAGTCACAAATAACATTAAATAACATGGTGTGACTCTAACCAAGCCAGTGAAAGATCAGTATAACAAGAACTTCAAATCTCTGAAAAAGAAATTAAGATCTCAGAAGATGGAAAGATCTCCCATGCTCATGGATTGGCAGGATTGATATAGTAAAACTGGCCATTTTACCAAAAGCAATCTACAGATTCAATGCAAACCCCATCAAAATACCAATCCAATTCTTCAAAGAGTTAGACAGAACAATTTGCAAATTCATCTGGAATAACAAAAAACCCAGGATAGCTAAAGCTATCCTCAACAATAAAAGGACTTCAGGGGGAATCACTATCCCTGAACTCAAGCAGTATTACAGAGCAATAGTGATAAAAACTGTATGGTATTGGTGTAGAGACAGGCAAATAGACCAGTGGAATAGAATTGAAGACCCAGAAATGAACCCACACACCTATGGTCACTTGATTTTTGAGAAAGGAGTCAAACCATCCAATGGAAAAAAAAGATAGCATTTTAAACAAATGGTGCTGGTTCAACTGGAGGTCAGAAGGTAGAAGAATGCAAATCAATCCATTCTTTTTAGTTTAGAAGTTTTTCCCCATCTTTATTAAATTGGATATTTATTTACATTTCAAATGTTATTCCTTTCCTGTTTCCATGCCAACATCCCCTAGCTCCTCCTCCCTTCTATATGGGTGTTCCTCCAATCCTCCCCCCATTGCCTCCCCTCCAAATCCCATTCACTGGGGTCCAGCCTTGGGACTAAGGGGCTTTTCTTCCACTGGTCTTACTAGGCTATTCATTGCTACCTATGCAGTTGGAGCCTGTCAACAGTCCATGTATAGTCTTTGGGTTCTGGCTTAGTCCCTGTAGCTCTGGTTGTTGGCATTGTTGTTCACATGGGGTCTTGAGCCCCTTCAGCTTTTCAGTCCTTTCTCTGATTCCTTTCCTATTGCCCTATACAAAGCTCAAGTCCAAGTGGATCAAGGACCTTCACATCAAACCAGACACACTCAAACTAATAGAAGAAAAACTAGGGAAGCATCTGGAACACATGGGCACTGGAAAAAATTTCCTGAACAGAACACCAATGGCTTATGCTCTAAGATCAAGAATCAACAAATGGGACCTCATAAAACTGTAAAGGTTCTGTAGGCAAAGGAACACTATCATTGGGACAAGCAACCTGACAACAGATTGGGAAAGATCTTTACCAATCCACCATCCAAATAAGTCCATAATGTCTAAAAATATATAACAAGTTCAAGAAGTTAGACTCCAGGGAGCCAAATAACCCTATTAAAAATGGGGTATAGAGACAGTCTAGCCACTGTCAGAAATAGCAGAACAAAGTAACACTAGAGATAATCTGATGGCGAGAGGCAAGCGCAGGAACCCAAGCAACAGAAACCAAGACTACATGGCATCATCGGAGCCCAATTCTCCCACCAAAGCAAACACGGAATATCCAAACACACCAGAAAAGCAAGATCTAGTTTCAAAATCATATTTGA